>NC_057863.1:45190356-45490356 GCF_019393635.1 Dromiciops gliroides
CAATTGATATTCTTTGCAAAGGTTCCTTTTAAAAGCTTAATAGTAAATCTATAAGAAAATAAGCAAGATCTAGTGAAGTCTAATAAATGTATGGGGTGGGGAGGAGAAGAGAAGCAAGATATCATTCATTTTCCATGGATTTATGTCCTATTTATTTTATAGATGTTCTTGAAGGCAGAAGGACTTTCTTGCTGTCACTAAGAGTCTGGAGTCATAAAGATAGCTAAGTTTACTCACCATTGTTACAAATTAGCCACCATTGTTTGGGGCTGATTATAAAATTTCCTGGAATTCAGTCCACAAAGCCAATTGATCCCTAGACTTAAACACTATGAGATCCTTAGACCAATGTCTAAGGGTCTGTGTGTGTGTTACATAAATATGCACACAGAAATGGAAGGAAATACCTTTGGCCCAGAGATATTATGTATTATTGCACTGTTGAAGGACTCTGGCCTCATAAATCGCTACTAGCATTTCTCAAATTACAGTAAGTATGTGGACCTAGAAGTATTGTTGGAATTAATTTCAGCATTCCTAGAGATATATATCCCTAAGCAATTGTGTAATGGAGGCAATTGTGGACTGTGAGCTTGGTGGACAAAGTTAGGCATCCTCTTCCATCTTGAGATTTCTTCCAGCACTGTATTGGAACATTTTCTTTATACACTAGCAGAAGAAATGGAACAGTGGTGCCCCAGATAACTGCTTGGTTTTCTGGTGGCCTTCAGTACAAAAAGAAGGCCTGGCTGGATCCCTCTCTTTTATATTTTATGGAGGTCATTGGGGGTTAAGAGAAATCTGAGAGAGATTGTGGGATGGAGAGAAATTTGGAGAAGTGCTGATCTTTGTTGAGACAGATGGCATTAGAGCTGAATGGAATTTTTGATCTGTCCCATTACATCACTTCCAGTCATATCAAATTCATATTTCCTAAGCACCACAGAATTTTTGTGGTAGACAAATTTTGCCCCTGGATTGAAGCAAAAATCCAGATGAAAAGTGAATTCAGTGTTGTGTCTAACTGAAAAACATCATAAAGAGTCAGATCATCCTTATGGAAAGAAATCTGTAGAAAATAAACAGGACCCAATACTGCTTTTGAAGAATCTTCTCACTCTACAAAAACGCAATGGGAAGGAACCTATAACTGGAAAACTGGTGCTAGTCCCCTGACAAGAGATTTAAAGAAAAAAATCTGATTAAAAAAGGAAATATTTTGTAAATGGGAGTGGTAGGGCTAGAGGGTATATTCCAAACACCCCACTTTTCTTTTTCTTTCTTTCTTTTTTTTTTTTGTGAGGCAATTGGGGTTAAGTGACTTGCCCAGGGTCACACAGCTAGTAAGTGTGTAAAGTGTCTGAGGCCGAATTTGAACTCAGGTCCTCCTGCATCCAGGGCCAGGGCTCTATCCACTGCTCCACCTAGCTGCCCCAGCACCCCACTTTTAAAAAGTAATAATCCCTGTCTGAAAAACATGGAATTGGAGTCAGGTTATTGTGAGGAGAAGAAGGGCAGTGCACTTAAGTTTCACTGGGGAACACTGATTCTGATTCAATCCAGGTAATGTGCTCTCTCCCTCAATATTTGGATTTATCCAATTTTTTAAATGGCTTCAGTGATAGCTGATGTAAGCAACAAATTTCTATCCCAAATCCAGGAAACTAGATCCTTTATTTTCCTTCTTTGTCATAAACATTTTTATTTATAGTTTTGGGTTCCATTTTTATCCTTCCTTTGCTTCCTCTCCTCTCCCCTCCCTGAGGCAGTAAGCAATCAGATATGGGTTATATATGTGCAATTATGTAAAACGTTACAATATTAGAAACTAGATCCTTTACATGACCAAACTGTTTCTACAGTACTGTAAGATGAGAACTCATGGTGTCCAAAGTTTTTATCATAGGTCTAGAAGAAAGGGATCATCTAGTCCTACCCTTCTGTTTCCAAAGGGGGAAACTGAGGCTCAGAAAGATGAAATATAACTTTACAGTGTCTCAGGACAAGAGTCTCTGTTCTTGTGGTAAGAGAAGAAGGGCTAGAGTTCTATAGCATGAACTGGAGATCTAGGAAAGGAATGGGATGGCTTTCACCTAAGACTTTTTACAGGGAGTCACACAGTTGTAGAAATACGTAAGTACCATAAAGAATACTTGAAACCATTCTTTACCTTTTTTGTTGGTTACAAAAAGAAATGGACAAATCCATTGTTAAAGGCCCTTTTCCAAAGGTGTTTCCCATGCATGTGTTAAGATCATGTAAAATTCCTGGATAGAAACAAGAGATTAATTTGTTCAAAAATCACTTGCTTATATACACAAAACAAAGAACAAATGGGGAGAGGGATACACTATACTCACTGAAGTTGTTCACCACTGTCATAGAGGATGTCCTTTGCAGATTTTTTTTTTTTTGGTGAGGCAATTGGGGTTAAGTGACTTGCCCAGGGTCACACAGCTAGTAAGTGTCAAGTGTCTGAGGCCGGATTTGAACTCAGGTACTCCTGAATCCAGGGCCGGTGCTTCACCACTGAGCCATCTAGCTGCCCCCTCCTTTGCAGAATTTTGATGAAAATGGGATTGTCAATAGATGGTGAAATCCTTCAGGTGCCCTATGAAGATAATGTGGTGTTAATTGTATTCAGCAGTAATAAAATTAGAGGTTCGTCAAGGAGATGTACAACCACTTGGAAAAATCAGTCTAAGAATCCATACAGAAAGCTACAAATGGATGAAGAACACATATGGCTCAGATTAAGTCATGCAATTAGTCAGGATTCCCATTTATTATTCCATTCATCTGTATGTCTTGAACAGGCACTATAGATGGAAAATATGTTGGATTCAGATTCAAATGAGAAGACAAAATTGAATTTGGGAAAAGCTTTCATTGAGCCCAAATTATCTATGCCACATAATAACTCATTTTGCCAGCATCAATATTGTTCCTAGTGATACTATAATAATGATGGAAATTATGGAACACAATGATCACCATGGAACAAAATTATGGGTAACACAAAAAGCAATGAACAGATGCCTGGTGGGTTTAAGTAAGATGTGGCACATTCCCAACAATGACCCACAAACGAGATGTAGCATAAAAGACATCATTCTAGAAATGTATCAGTGATCTGGTTGTGTATCAAGCCTAAGGAATAATATGTAAATATCCCAAGATCCACATTGATACCTGCTAATGTTGAAAGAACTTAAGGAATATCTCTAGAATGTTGGCTGGCTCCTCAATGAAGATTTCATGGGAGAAGAATTACACAGCATGAGAAGATACTAATGGGTTCTGATCTCTACCAAATGGAGAGAGCATTTACATTTATAGGGCTGTGGATCCATTAATGCTTCTCTTTCCCTTTCTGTATTAGACTTACTATTCATTTTCTTTTCTCAAGGTAATATTTGTAATACCACGCGTAAACATACCATCTTATGGCAGGATATTTGTTCTGAACACCTTGAATATAAAGTATTTCAATCCCTCTCTGATTACCATTGGTAAACTTTTTTTTTGAATAGAAATTTATTTTCCAAAATATATGTAAAAACAAAATTTTAATATCAATTTTTTAAAAACTTTGTGTTCCAACTTCTCTTCCCCCCCTCCATTCGCACCCCCCCCCACAAGAACACAAGCAATTCAAAATAAGTTATACATGAGTAGTCATGGAAAAATTCCCATATTAGCTAGTTGTGAGAGAAAACAGTCAAAAAACCCCCAAAACTTCAGATTAAGGAATTGTCAAAGAGGAAAAGAAAAAAAAAATTTAATGTGTTTCCACCTGTTTTTAGATACTATCAGTTCTTTCTCTGCAGATGGGCTGCAATCTTCATAAGTCCTTCAGGGTTATATTGGATCATTGCCTTGCTGAAAATAACCACATGCTTCCCAGCAGATCATCCCCCACTATTGCTGTTATTTTGTGTATAGTACATTTCACTCTGCTTCAGTTCATGTAGGTCCTTCCAGGTTTTTCTGATAGAATCCTGTTCATCCTAACCTGTATATAGTACCTTAAGCTTGACATAAAAGCCCAGCAAAGTAGGTATCATACATTTTGCCATTATAATCAATCATCATAATGATTTCCCTCCATCCCACTCCCTTCCTATGACAATTACTCTCTCTTCTTTTTACCTATTCCTCCTCAGAAGTGTTTTACTTCTGACTATCCTCTCCCTCACTCTGCACTCCCTTTTTCACCTTTCCTTCTTTATCTTCTTCCCCTATGATTTTCCTGCAGGGTTAAATAGATTGCTCCTCCCAATTGGGTATGAAAGCTATCTGCTCCATGAGCCCACTCCAATGAGATCAGGGTCCCTGAACTAATTCTTTGTTCTAAATTGTTCTTCCTTCCTCCCTCCTCAATCCTCCCTATGAGATCAAGCAATTCAATATGTCATACTGGTGCAGTAATGCAGAACATCTTCATCTTCCTTGAAAGTGTTTTGTTTTTTACTGCTCTCTCTCCCCCAATCTGACCTTTTCTCCTTCCCCTCTTTCCCCTCTCCTTTTCTCCCTCCCCCCTCCCCTCAGGGCAAAAATATATTATTATACCTACTTGAGTATGTATGTTAGTCCTTCTTTGAGCCAATTCTGATGATATTAAGGTTCACTCACTCCCCAACTCCTTCTCCCTCTTCTACTCTCCTCCATAAGCTTTTTTCTTGTTTCCTTCATGTGAAATACCTCTCCCCAGACCATCTCTCCCCTTCTCCCTCCCCCAGTTTATTCCTCCTACACCTCAACCCTATTTTAATGATGTCATCATGGATTAGTTAGGTGGCACAGTGGACAAAGCACCAACCCTGGACCCAGGAAGCCCCAAGCCCAAATCCAGCCCCAGACATAAGATACCCCACCCTGTCTGCCCTACAAAGAACAAAACATAAATGATTTACAGATATAATCCCTTCATATTCAGTTCAGCCCTGTCTTCTGTGAATTGCTTACTGAGATAGTTCTTATGATTTCAAAGTATTATCTTCCCATATAGGAATGTTAACAGTTTGATCTTTTAATAACCCTCATGAAGTCTTTTTCCTGTTTACCTTTTTATGCTTCTCCAGGGTCTTGTATTTGAAAGTCAAATTTTCTATTCAGTTCAGGTCTTTTCATCACAAATGCTCGAAAGACCTCTTTCTCATTGAAATCCCATTTTTGCCTCTGAAAGATTATACTCAGTTTTGCTGGGTACGTGATTTTTGGCTGAAGTCTCAGTTCCTTTGCCCTCTGGAATATCATATTCCATGCCCTTTGGTCCTTTAATGTAGAAGCTGCTAGATCTTGCTTTATCCTTGTTGGAGCTCCAAAGTATTTGAATTCTTTTTTTCTAGCTGCTTTCAGTATTTTCTCCTTGACCTGGATGTTCTGGAATTTGGCTATAATATTCCTGGAGGTTTTCCTTTTGGGATCTCTTTCAGGAGGTGATCAGTGGATTCTTTCAATTTCTATTTTAGCTTCTGCTTCTAGAATATCAGGGCAATTTTCCCTCACAATCTCTTGGAGGATGGTGTCTAAACTTTTGTTTTGGTCATGGTTTTCAGGTAGTCCAATGATTTTCAAATTATCTCTCCTAGATTTATTTTCTAGGTCAGCTGTTTTTCCAAGGAGATATTTCACATTGCCCTCTATTTTTTCATTCAATTGGATTTGCTTTACTGTGTCTTGGTTTCTCATAAGACAGCTTCCATTTGTTCAATCCTAATTCTTAGGCAGTTATTTTCATCAGATTTTAATCTCCTTTTCCATTTGGGTTTTAAAACTGTTGACTTTTTTATCATGACTCTCCTGCATCGCTCTCCTTTCCCTTTCCATTCATTCCTCCTTTTCTCTACATCTTCTTTCTATTTCTCCTACTTTCTCTTCAAAGTCCCTTTTGAGAGCTTCCATGGCCTGAGACCAGTTCATGTTTTTCTTGGAAGTTTTGGATGTTGGAGCTTTGACCCTGTTATTATCTTCTTCTTCTGAGGTTGTATTTTGGTCTACCTTACCCCCAAAGAAGTTTTCGATGGTCTTCTGCTTTCTCTGCCTACTCATCCTGGCTTACAATTTCTTGGCTTTTAACTCTTTCTTAAAGTGTAGCTCTGCTTCCAGGACACACTGTTCAAGCTACAGTGTGGCCTGGGGGATGGTGGGGCTTCTTCTCAGCCTGCCTGGCCTCACTTTCATTTGATTTTAAACTCTGGGGGGGGGGCTGCTTCTCGGCTTAGTTCCTGTTCTCAGCTTCAGAGGGTCCCAGGTGTTTGGGGTTGAGGAGGCGGGCAGGTTTTAATTTCACCTGGCCTGTTCTCAGATCCGGAGATAACCTCAGGCCTATTTACTAAGAAACCAACCAGCAAAACTTTCTGTGGTGTGGTTCTCAGCTTCTGATGAGACTGCTCCCCTGCTCCCCTCCCCGACTTGGGTCTCCTGCCATTCAGGATTTCTTCCTGGTTGCCCGCTGGGGTGGAACAGTCAAATCCTTCCCCCCAGTCCACTGGTACCCCTGCACTTACCCCCCAGGCCAGCCGTTCAGTCCGACTGAGTGCTTGGTTCCAGAAGACGCCTGTGCTGCAGCCGATTCAGAGGCACTGAGGCAAATTTCTCTGACCGGTGTCTGGTGTGTCGGCCCAACTGCGGGGTTAGTCTTTATTCATGGTCAAGCACAGCCCCCTGAAATCTATCTATAGCTGGAGAAAACTCTCAGCCAGTATTTTTGTGTGTTTTTCTGCCCTGAGGGTTATTTTATTGCTATTTTTTGGACGATTGTATCAGAAGTCCTGTGCATTTAATGTCTTTCCTCTACCATCTTGGCTCCGCTGCCCCACCAGCATTGGTAAACTTTTAACACTTTTCTTCCAATGGTAACTATAATTTTTTTCTTTAAATATTGCTGTCACAGGGAGCAATCTAATTCTTATCATCTTTTCGTAACCCAAATTCTTTCTACCCTAAGCTAGGCAAATAAAACCAAATTAAAACAAATTTGAATACCATGTGTACGTGTGTGTGTATTTTCAAGACAACAACAACAACAACTTTTTGCTGGCTTTTTCAAATTACATAGACAGAAATTTGTCCATACAACAACAGCAAAAACCAATGCACTTGGCAGACAGACTAGCCTGGGATACTTAAATGTCAAAAATAGAAATCAGAAGAAGAGAGTTTCATAACTTTGTACTATTTCTGCTGAAACCCCAATCAAAGTAGTCACTGAATCTTTTATTTTGAAGCATGCTAATATGATTTTTCCATTGCAAAATTAAATGGAAAAATCTCTTCCTTGCCCACCACTGAAGTTCTTCTCTAAGCCTTCTTACTCTTGACTTGAAGTAAGGTATTTCCCTGATCCCTTTCTTTCATAAATACTCAATAGGGCCGGTTAACAAGAAACATCAAGATGGTGCTTAAAATAGACTAAACTTGATTGATCCCAGATGCTCTACACCAAGATGGGTCTGAATAGACCAACTAGTTTAATCATTGGCGTCAGGTTTTTCATGATTTAAATGGCCAAGACATGATAAAGAAGGTCACCTGGGGCACCTGAATGGGTGTTGCCTTAGGAAAACTGAGACCTGGGATAAACCTTAGCTTTAAAAAGGCCAAAGTCGGGGCAGCTAGATGGCGCAGTGGATAGAGCACAGGTCCTGGATTCAGGAGGACCTGAGTTCAAATCCGTCTCAGATACTTGATACTTACTAGCTGTGTGACTCTGGGCAAGTCACTTAACCACAATTGCCTCACCAAAAAAGAAGAAGAAGAAGAAGGTCACCTTCATAAGGTTCTTTTGCTGTAGCTGGCATGTGACAGTCAGGAAGATGACCTAGAGATCTAGAATTAGAAGCCACCTTGCAAATCATCTAGTCCAACCCCTTCATTTACAGATGAAGAAAGAGGCCCAGAGAGAGGAAGTGATTGCCCAAGAGCATACAGCCAGGTGGTACTAATGGATAAGGAGTCAGGAGGACCTGAGTTTAAATCATGCCTTCATTGTGAACTGCACCACCTTGGGAAAGTTATTTAGCCTTTCTTAGCTTCTGTTTCCTCATCTATAATAGTACCTACATTGCTGTGAGGGACAAATAAGATTATCTCTACAACTATATCTATTTATTAGCTTTCCCACTCACTACCTGTAAAATAATGATTAATATTTATATAGGACATAATGGGGTGATGTCTTGACTTGCTCATGAATTGGGTTTAAATGAGGCAGAGTGGTGCAAAGTGGTCGACTTCACTTCTCTTCCAGAATCATCAAAGTCCAGTGGCAATAGATAAGTCAAGATTACTAACTATGGCCCGGGATGCAGGAAATGACCTTGATGTTTTCTCTGTCTAACTAAGTTCTAAGAGCTCCACCATGTCTGTTTCAACTATTTGTGAGGAAAAGTCAAGCACAGACACCTCTTCAAAGTGCCAACTTCCATATTTTCTTTCCACTGAATGATGCCTCTATAGAGGATAATCTGCCAGGTATTATTAATCAGACAGAAAATGGGTCAAAGCAAGGAAGTCAGCCAAGGCTGACTAGGAAAGTCTCACTGGGCTTAAGCAGGGGTTCTGAATCTGGGGTCTTTGAACTTGTTTTTTTTTTTTAATGTTTTGATGACTATTTCAATATACCTTGTTCCTTTTTTACATATATCTCCCATATGCTTTATTTTATGCACTGAAATACATCGAGATTTATGCAATGAAATATAGCATTCTGAGAAGGGGTCCATAAGCTTTCCCAGACAGCCAAAGGGGTTTGTAACACAAAAATGATTAAGCTAATAAGCTTAATAAATAAATTAATTAATTAAGCAATAGCTCTAGTGGAAAGTAGTGTCAAGAGCTTGGGAATTCAGAGTTGGTGAGACTAGCCTTCATGAGTAGGCTACACCAAGGTGGGCTCTGATCTTGACCAAAAGGTGACTCACTCTCTTCCTTTGTATGTGGGGGCCCAGTCAGGACTTACAGGGAGACATATATTTGTAGCCAATGGAAGAGTTCCAGTCCTCCAAGAAGAATTTGTTCCTGGTTAAGACTAGGGTAGAGATGTGATTCCCTGAGCCTCCCAGAAGTTCTTACTCTTTGGCAGATTGGGGTCAAAAAGGAAAAATGACACATTCTTTTGTCTGAGAAACTCTCAATTCTGTTTGGTTCTGTCAGTAGGAAACTGACCTCTGCAAGTTCTTGGCACTTTGATTCTTTATGGTTTAGTTTATTTTGATTCGGGCAGAAACAAGATCTTTTAAAAAAATAATCATCGTTGAAAGGAGTCCTTTTTTGGGTCACCAAGCAGGGCCAAGACTCCAAAGGAAATAGCTGGGTCCCCTGGTTGCATCTGTGACCAGTGAGCTATTTCAGACAAAATGCCCTTATTGCACTCAGATTGGACGAGAATCACAGTGCAGACAGATCCCCTCACATGGCAACCAGACTTTTGGAAAGAATGCTTATCCCTGGGACAACCTACAGTCAAACCCTCTGGCTCATTTGGACAAGAACACGGGATTCTTCTAATGCTGTATGTTTTGGGAGACAATTTTGTTAATCTTCAACATGTTTCCAGTGAATAAACCAAGGCTCATAGCATTGCTCCCCAACTGATCATGAGTTCTCTGCTTCTCTGCATCCCCTAACCCACAACTTTATTTGTAATTTTTTAACTTGCTTGTCCTATTTCTGCATTTCATTATTATTGTCCATGGTCTTATCATTCTTATGAAAGCATGGCTTGGTTATGTCACTATCCTAACTCAAAAAGCTTCAGTGGCTCTCTATTGTTTCTAGACTTAAATACAAATTTCTCTGTTTGGTATTCAAAGCCCCTTCTACTCTGGTGCCAGCCTGTCTACCTTTTAGAATTAATTTCACATGAGTTCCCTTCATAAACTTTCTGTTCCAGCCAAAATGCTCTACTTGCTGCTGCTCACACATAACGGTCCACCTCCTCGCTCCTTGTCTGTGCACAGGCTTTCCCCAGTGCCTGAAATGCTGGCCCTCTTCACCTGGGCTTCTCAAAACCCCAGCTTCCTTCATGCTGAATTTAGACATCAATTCCTGCATAAGGGTTTTCCCTGCACCACCAGTGATTAGTGTTTCCTGCCCCATCCCTCCAAATTATATTGTGTTTTCTCACATTTGCTTGATGCTTACTTAACTGTACACATTGTAACCCTCCAATAGGATCTAAGTTCTTTGTGGCCAGGGTTGATATCATTTTTGTTTTTGAATTCCTAAAATCTTGCACATGTGCAACAATTAATAAAGGTTTATTGAATTAAAATTTCATCTCTTTGAGGCTAGGAACCAAGACTAACGCCTGCCCCTCCCTCCCCCTTCCCTCTCTCCTCTCCCTCTCCCTCTCTCCCCCTCTCTCCCTCTCTCCACACATACATAGTATATGTATGTATATATATGTAAAATTATATAACAGCTAGATATGTGCATATAACTATAACTATCTATCTGTGGAGAGAGAGAGAGGGAGAATGTTTGCCTGTTGTCTCCTGCATCATATTGGGGCAGGGAGTTGAGGGCAGGAACTGGTTTTGCCTCTTTTTTGTTTTGCTTTTGGCGGGGGGCAATGAGGGTTAAGTGACTTGCCCAGGGCCACACAGCTAGTAAGTGTCAAGTGTCTGAGGCTGGATTTGAACTCAGGTCCTCCTGAATCCAGGGCTGGTGCTTTATCCACTGCGCCACCTAGCTCCCCCTTCTTTTTTGTATCTCCAGCGCTTTATCACAATGTCTGGCATAAAGGGGGCACTTAATAAATGCTTATTGAATTGACTTCTATCTCTCCCCTCAACACCCAGCCCTGTGCCTTATCTGTACTGATTATGAAATATGTGACGGGCTGAATCAAATGAGACATTTAAATGGCTATATAGTGTTTTGTTTTTAAACCACTTCTAGACTAAAGCAAACATTAATAAGACTAGTATTATAGAGAGAGAAAGAGACAGAAAGAGAGAGAGGTTTATATAAAGGAAGGAACCATTTTTCTAATTAGTCTTCTTAAATGTTTTACAACATGAAAGCAAAAATACTATTATGATGTAAATACGAAGGCTTATATCTATCTCTCAAAAGGTTATTTTCCTCCCTGTCAAAGAGCTTTATCAAATTATATATTCTATTATAAGGAGAAGCATGTCATAGTAAGAATGGGATTTTGCTCTTTGGAATCTAGTCCCAGCTTTGCTATTAGCTAACTTTGTTACCTCATCTCTCAGGGTTTCAATTCTCTCAGCTATAAAACGCCAACATTGAACAAGATGGTCTTAAAGGTCCCTTTTAGCTCTAATGATCTTATGGTCTGAAATTGCTCCTTTATATTTTGAGGAATATTTTCTCATCCACTCTGATGACAAACCCCTTTTGGTTCTGGGAATAATTGTCATCCTGTTATAAAGAAGAGTTTACAGATTTGCAAAAAAAAAAAAAGTTACAAAGAGATTCTGGGGGAAAGAAAAAAAATTAGCAGAAGTCTTGCAGGATCCATTAACTAGTCCTGCAAGTCCACTCAACAGGTCATTTCCAAGGTAAAGGGATTAATTTTCATGGGTCGTTACAGTTCGTGCCCCATACATTTTCTCTCACTTATCTTATTTGTTGTTAAGAATTTATTCTGACAATTCTAAAGTGTTCACACGATGAGCTTTCCTCTGTGCGTGCAGTTACAGACTGAACATTAGTATTGGCATTTGGAATTGGCCACGAATCTCTAGTGGGAACCATTCTGCTTTCAGACACATGCCTAAGCTTCCCATATGTTGTTGAAAGCATATTTTGGCCCGGTAGATTTATTTTTTTTTTCCTCTTGATCATCTCTCTTGTCTGTGGTCCAAGGCCCCCCTGAAACTCCATTGTCATGTCCAGGTGATTAAACATGAAACATTGAGCAGGTGTGTGAGCAGAATCAAATGCCTGACTTATTTTCCTTTTCACACCAATGGAAAATATCTTCCATAACATTTAGTGGAGGTCATTTCCAATTGGCTCTACCTTTAAATAAAGCTCTATCACCTTTGACTTCAGCATCGCATTCCTAAAATTAACAAGGTGAAAAACGTGTGTTTCCACTTAGAGACTGAGCTTGAAATATGTTTTCAATGCACCAGGGTTCACCAAGACTCCCGGTTACGAGTCCATCTTGTTCCAGTGATTTGATGTTATCCTCAGTGCCCAGAACGGTACCTGGCAACATATTGTTGTTCAGTCTTTAAAATCGTGTCCGACACTTTGTGACCCCATTTGGAATTTTCTTGGGAAAGATACTGGAGTGGTTTGCCATTTCCTTCTCCAGCTCATTTTACAGATGAGGAAATTCAGGCAGATGAGGTTAAGAGACTTGCTGGGGGTTGGAGTGGGGAATGTAGGTGGCACAGTGGATAAAGTACCAACCCTGGATTCAGGAAGACCTGAGTTCCAATCTGGCCTCAGACACTTGACACTCACTAGCTGTATGACCCTGGGCAAGTCACTTAACCTTGTTGTCCTACAGAGAGACAGAGAGAGAAAGAGACAGAGACAGAGAGAGACAGAGACCTGTCCAGGGTCACACAGCTTGTAAGTGCCTGATGCTAGATTTGTTTGTTTGTTTGTTTGTTTGTTTTTGGTGAGGCAATTGGGGTTAAGTGACTTGCCCAGGGTCAGTGTGTCAAGTGCCTGAGGCCGGATTTGACAGGTACTTCTGACTCCAGGGCCAGTGCTCTATCCACTGTGCCACCTAGCTGCCCCCTGAGGCTAGATTTGAACTCCTGAAAATGAGTCTTCTTGACTCCAGGCCTGATGCTCTATGCACTAAAGTGCCACCTAGCTGCTCAGGTGCTTAATAAATGCTTGTTAAATGAGTAAATGAATAAAATGGTTCATTCAGCAAAAAGGCTATAGTCAGGATAGAAAATATTTCTCCATATATAAATAATTTAATCAACACCATACTATGGCCGCTAGGTGGTATAGTGAATAGAGACATGGACTTGGAATAAAGAAAAACAGTTCAAATCCAGCCTCACAGACTTAACTAGCTGTGTGAACCTGGGCAAGTCACTTAACCTGTTTGCCTCTGGTGAGGATGATAATAGCACCTGCCTCCCAGGGTTGTTGTGATGATAAAAATCATATCATATTTGTAATAGTGATAAGATATAATATTTTCAAAGTGTTATATAAATGCTAGGCCTATACAATTTTGCAAACATTCATCAAATTTCTTACATGTATTTGTCTGTAGTTTTTGTTTTGTTTTTGTGGAGCAATGAGGGTAAGTGACTTGCCCAGGGTCACACAGTTAGTAAGTGTTAAGTGTCTGATGCCGAATTTGAACTCAGGTCCTTCTGAATCCAAGGCTGGTGCTTTATCCACTGTACCACCTAGCTGCCCCCTTGTCTATAGTTTTATATGAGTTTATGAAGTAAAATGGTGAGTCACTAAATTGAATTTTTAAATTAAGGAGAGTTTAATTTTTCTCATGATCTTAGACTCGGGCTTCCTAACAAATAGAATTATCCAAAAGTTAAAAAAAAAAAAAAACTGCTGGGTAGTTATTGCATTCCCCGGCCGTGAAGGTCTTCAAACAAAGGTGGATGGATGACTACTTGTTGAGGGTGTCATAGTGTGAAATTCTTGTTCCAATATTGGTTGTACTGGATGGCTCCTGTGATTCCTTCCGACTTTTATATTCTGTGGCAGGGATGATGAAACCAGCAGAGGCGAAGACAGAGACCTGTGGCAATCTGGTAGAGACCTGCTTCTAGATCAACTTCAACCCAACAATTCAGAGCTTAAACTCCATCCACCCAAATATACCGTCACTCAACCTACATTCCTCCATCTTGTCCACAGGTCCAATAGAAACTTTCTAAAATGTCCTGCTGAAATCCAAATATAATACAGGATCGCAGGCTCAAAAGTGGAAGGGAGTATTCATAGTCCATCAAATCCAGCTTCTCAGTTTTATAGATGAGGTTACTGAGGCACATTATCACATAGATAGAAATTCTCCGAAGTTGTATTTGAACCTGTCTCTTTCTTACTCCAAGTCCGGTGCTTTCTCTACCCACAATTTCACACTCCCACTCAATATGTGTCTAGCAGTTCTCTGAAGTACAATCTAGGTGTCCTATTAAAAAAAAAGGGGGAAGAGAGCTTTAATGCCCTATGATTCCCTTCATGCTGGTTCATAGTGCTCAGAACCATCCATTTAACCATGTCATCCTGGAAGTCCTAGGACCCTTAGGAACCGTGTTCCTTTTCAAATCTCTTTCTGGGACTTGGGAACTTGATTTTTAAAGGCCACGCTAACACTGTTTTATCATTCTTTATGCTAACATGCCACTTTTTGATTCACTCAAGGGATACATTTATAACTCATATCTGGGTAGTATTTGTAAAGCACTTAGCACAGTGCCTGCCATATAGTACATGTTATACAAATGTTAGTTCTTATTACTTATTATCATCATTATTATATGGGGAATCCCTTTTTGTGGCCACATCTTTTATAGTTAAGCTTTTTTCTGGGGTCTATAGGATTAGGTCCTGGGCTCTTGAGGATCACTCTCTTACATATGCATAAAGAATTTATTTTCTCCCTTTTGGGGAATAATTTGTGAAATATTTAAAAAATCAAAATTAAGACTGGTTTAGACACTTTTAGAGGTTTCCTCTTTCCCAGTAGAATGTCACCTCCTATAGGACAGAGTCTGTTTTGTGATTGTCTTTGGATCCCCCCAATTCTGGAGTAGTCTTCCTTGTTCAGAATAAATAATAAATGCTTGTTTGCTTGCTTAACTTGTCCCCTTTCTTTCCTAGTTTAAACCTCACGGAGCTTGGCTTTTAATATTGGAATCTGGACAAGAGTGTTTAAAATATAAATTCTTAATACAAGATTTCTTTTAAAATGGCTCAGCTGGTAACTTTCATAGCATTTCATCATATTCAGCTCTATGAAAACTTTGATTAAAAAAAGAGACATTTAGAGCAGTTGGTTGACAGGTTGGAATGCACTATGAAAAGCTGTAATACTCACTCCCACTGAGATCTTAGTGAAGAAGCCAGAATGAAAGTGATTGTTGTTTCAGGTCAATTTAGAGAAAGTTGAGTTCCATGTGAGCCAAGGAGGATGATGGCACTTTGGCAACGTGGAAAACGTGTGCAATTTGTAGTTAGAGTATCTGGGTTCAAATCCTGTTTCTGCCAATTATTATCCGTGTGTGTCCTTGGGCAAGTCACTTTGACCTCCCTAGACCTCAGTTTCTTCATCTGTAAAATGAGAGGATTAGATTAGATGAATTTTAAGTTATAGCACTAAATTTAAAGTTCATTCTATCTTCATAAAAGGGTGACATATAAATCCTGCTTTAAAGGTTTACAAAGAAGTTTACATACATAATTTAATTAATAATAGAGGAACCCTGTGAGAAAAGTCAGCCAATAAGCATTTATTAAACACTTAGGATATGTCATGCTAAGCACTGAAGATACAAAGAAAGGAAAAAGAGAGTTCCTGCCCTCTAGGAATAGACAATCTAAGCAAACAAATATGTATAAATAAGATGCATATGAGATAAGTTGGAAATAATTAACCAAGGGAAGACACTGGAATTAAGAGTGATTGGGGGGGGGTGTGGAGCAGCTAGGTGACGCAGTGGATAAAGCACTGGTTCTGGATTCAGGAGGACCTGAGTTCAAATATGGCCTCAGACATTTGACACTTACTAGCTGTGGGACCTTGGGCAAGCCACTTAAGCCTCATTGTCCCACCCCCTCCCCCAAAAAAGTGATTAGGAAAATCTACTTGTAGGAGATTGAATTATAGTCAAGACTTAGGGGAAGCGAGCAGGCATAAATGAGGAGGGAGAATATTCTAGCCATGGGAGGGAGGGGGGAAAGGGGAGCAGCCAGAGAAAATGCCTAGAGCTGAGAGATGGAGTATCTTTATTTGTGTAGAAACTAGGAGGACAGTGTCACTGGATCAGAGTGCAGAAGTAGGTAAGGTATAAGAAGACTAGAAAGGTAGGAGAAGGCTAGGCTATAAAGGGATTTGAGGTCAAATAGAGGATTTTGTATTTGATCCTGAAGGTTATAGGGAGCCACTATGAGCAAACCTGCACCTTAGGAAATCCACTTTAGTGCTTGAATGGAGAATGGAGTGGACTGGAGAGAGACTCCAGGAAGGCAGCAGTTATTGCAAGAATCCAGGCGTGACATGATAAGGACTTGTACCAGGATGCTGGCCATGGAAGAGAGAGAAGGTGGCATATTGGAGAGATGCTACAAGCTTGAAATCAACATGTCTTAGCAACAGCTTGAATGTGGGGAAGGAAGAGTTGAGGATGACACCTAGGTTGGGAGCCTGGGAGCATCAATGGCGGCCTCAACAGTAACAGGGCAGGTAGGGTGTAGGGAACGTTTAAGGGGAAAGATAATGAGTTCATGAGATAATGAAGTAGGTGCTACAGATATTATTTTACGGACAAGGGTACAGTGACACAGGTAATCATAATTTTCATAAGTAGAATTTGAACCTTAGTCTTTCAAATGCTAAGTTCAGCACCTTCCACTAATAATAATAGCTAATAAATAGCTAGCATTTATACAGTAAGGTTAGCAAAGCATTTTACCTATATTGTCTCATTTGATCTTCACAACAATCTTGTGAGATAGGTGCTATTATTATCCCCATTTTACAGATGAGGAAACTGAGGCTCATTTCCTTTCTCAGGATCACACAGTTAGTGTTGGAGACAGGATTTGAACTCAAATCTTCCAAAGTGACTCCAAATTCCACATTCTGTCCATTGCATCACCTTATTGCCTTATAGGTTTTTAAAAAAGAAAGTAACATAAAGTAGTGTTCCTGGTGGCAATCCAAGCTATCCCTTTCCATTGACTTATTCCTAAATGATGTTTTACTTTTCTGGATTTTTTTAAAAAATTGAATAAGAAAATCAATCAAATATAAGAGCAGCACTCCCAAAGCCAAGAATCTCAAGGGCAGAGATAAAGAAGCATTATTTGGCCCACAATGCCCAGTTGTTGCTACGTGGATAACATGGGGAAATGGACTTTTTCTGAACTAGCCCCTGACAAAATTGTGAAATCGATACTTGTCTCCTAGGGACCCCAGTATTTCAACTCTGCATCCTTTCTGCCCCAGCACATCTCCTTCACATGCCAGGAGTCTGGTCTTCTTTCATAAAAATAGTTCTTAAGAATGTGAAACTCATTTTCCACATTGTTAGGAGATTATTGCAATTGTCCAAATCCTTCATTTTGCAAAGAAGAAAACTGAGGTACAGAGAAGGGAAACATCTACTGTCCATGAAGATCCCTATTGATGCTTGTACATTACAACATGGGTTACCCAGCAGATGAAAACATTTGGACAGGGGCGGCTAGGTGGCGCAGTGGATAAAGCACCGGCCCTGGATTCAGGAGTACCTGAGTTCAAATCCGGCCTCAGACACTTGACACTTACTTACTAGCTGTGTGACCCTGGGCAAGTCACTTAACCCCCATTGCCCCGACAAAAACAAAACAAAACAAAACAAAAAAACAAAAAAACATTTGGACACATGTTGACCCCACTGACCTATTAGCTTGAACACTGAAAACTTGGCTTTCAAGATACTGGCCTCCTAATAAAAACACCAGCAGGGTTATCTCATAAAAGACCCCCCCCCTTTTTTTTTTTTGAGAAATCACTGACACTGCAGGGTACAAAAAGTTTCATTTAGGTAATGAATGGCAATTCAGTCTGGGGCAAGAACACTTTAGTGTACGAAGTCCACTACTCAAATCAGAGCATGTCTGGAATCAGCTCAAATATCACTGAATCTGCTAAATAAAAACTAATGTTCAGCTTTTTACTACTTTACTACTTTCTTCCTCTGGGATATGGAGAGATCGGCCTAGAGGATTTCTAATGTTTTGCCTAGCTCTAAAATATGCCATGATACTGATGCTGAGTGCAGCGAGCAGAACCAGGAGAACATTGTACACAGGAATGGCAACATTGTGTGATGATAAACCATGATAGATTTAGCTCTTCACAGCAACACAATTGGGGCAGCTAGGTGGCACAATGGATAAAGCACCAGCCCTGGATTCAGGAGGACCTGAGTTCAAATCCAGCCTCAGACACTTGACACTTACCAGCTGTGTGACCCTGGGCAAGTCACTTAACCCTCATTGCCCCACCAAAAAAAAAAAAAAAAAACCAACAACCCCAACCCTCCAAAACAAAGAAACAAAGCAATACAATGATCCAAGACAATTCCAAAGGACTCATGATGGAAAGTGTTCTCCACATACAGAAAAAAGAACTGTGGATTCTGAATGCAGATTGAACCATACTGTTCCTACTTTTTTGTTTGTTTTTTGAGGTTTTTCCTTTTTGTTCTGATTCTTCTTTCACAACATGACTAATGCAGAAATATGTTTAATATGATGATACATGTATAATCTATATTTAATTGCTTTCTGTCTTGGGGAGAGGGGTGGGAAGGGAGGGAGGGAGAAAAATTCAGAACTAAAAATATTATGAAAACAGGGGGCGGCTAGATAGCACAGTGGATAAAGCACCAGCCCTGGATTCAGGAGTACCTGAGTTCAAATCCGGCCTCGGACACTTGACACTTACTAGCTGTGTGACCCTGGGCAAGTCACTTAACCCCCATTGCCCCGCAAAAAAGAAAAGAAAAGAAAAGAAAACAAATGTTGAAAACTATCTTTACATGTAACTGGAAAATAATAAAATACTTTTATGATTGAAAACATGCCATGATAACATGAGCCATGACTCCAAATCCCAACTGTGGGTTTATTTGAACCAGGTTTGGTATTTAGGAGCTTCTCACAAGTCACTTTTTGCAGGGCTTGGGCCTCCACCCAGGGTAATTGAAGCATTTGGTTGGTTTTCCCATAGCCAGCATTTCCCCCTGGGAACATTAGAATGGAGCTGATATCGAGCATCTCCACAGAAAAGCCAAAAATTTCCTTTAAGGACAGAAAAGCTTTCAGGTGTAATTTTGGATTCTTAGAGGGAAACGTTTCTGTAAAAAGGACCGAGTTTCTCTTCTGAATGTCTATATTCCCAATGCTCCTCTAGACCAAAATTGACAATGAGGCCCAAAGCTTTTTATTCACATTTGATGATTTAGCTGTTTGCTCATTTACATTCCTTTATTTTATGTGCAGGGCAGCCAGGTGACATAGGTGATAGAGCACTGGACTTAGAATCAGGAATATTCATCTTTCTGAGTTCAAATCTAGCCTCAGACACTTCCTAACTGTGTGATCTCGCTCAATTCACTTAAGCTTGTTTGTCTCAGTTTCCTCATCTGTGAAATGAGCTGGAGAAGGAAATGGAAAACCACTCCAGTATCTTTGCCAAGACAACCACAGATAGGGTCACAAAGAATCAGACACAACCGAATAACAAAAAATTTTATGTGGATTTGTCCCACAAGTATTGATTTAAAGCTTATCTGCTATGTCTTTATTGCTTTTTTCTCATTATTTTGTGTTACTAATTCTAAATTTGGTCAGAATCCACTTCAAAACAGTTAAACTTCACTTGGCAATGGTTTAGCATCTGAATTCTTTTCATTTCATCTATTGTCCATCTGTTTCTTGTCAAGAAGATGGTTTGCCACACTCCCTTTAATGCTATCAGTTTTTTAATAGCCCACAGTGAAAGCCAACTGGTTTTTTAGTTAACTAGTTGTATGGCATTGGATAAATTGGATAAAATATTTAAACCTCTTTGTGCCTCGGGTTTTCCTTTGTAAAGTGACAGGATTGATTAGATAAAGCCTGGCTGATTGGAAAGATGGTGGTGCCCTTGACAGTAGTAGTGAATTTCAGAACAGGGGGGGATTTAGGGGAAAAGATAATGCATTGTGTTTTGGGCATGATGAGCTCAAGATGCCCAATGGTCAGTTGTTGATGTGAGCCTATAGATCAGTAGAGAGGCTTGAATAGATATTTAGATCTGAAAATAATAAATGCTCATTGACCCCATGGGAACAGATGAAAGCCCCAAGTGAGAGGGTATCGAGGGAGAAGAGTAAAGGGGCCAGGACAGACCCAGAAGAAGTGGTAACAAAAATGAGGAAGATGATAATATGGCTATAAGCTGGCCTGCCCAGGCCACATCTGAAGTAGTATATGCAGTTCTAGATGATGCATTTGAAGAAGGCTGTTAACAAATAGAAGCACATTCAGGAGAGGGTGAAACAGTGAGTTAGTGAAGAGACCAGAAACAATGTCACATGAGGACTGGATGAATGAACTGAAGATGTTTAATCAATCAACATACATTTATTAAGCACTTAATATTCCCCAGCTACTATACTAAGCACTGAGTATCCAGAAATAAAAATAAAAACTAGTCCCTACTTTAAAGGATCTAAAACCCTAATGGGGGAGGCACCAGCTAAGTCCAGAAAGTCAGCCTTAGACGGGAAGATACCAGCAATTGAGAGGACCAAAAAAGAACTCTTGGAAGAAGAGGCAACTTGAGCGATCAAAGGAATCCAAGGACTACAACAGTCAGAGGTTGGAAGGCAGAATATTTTAGGTATGAGAGAAAGTAGGTGAAAAGTCATCCTTGCTGTGCTTGGTTCCAGGGGGTTAGACTAGGAGCATTTTATGGAAGCATCAAAGAGACAGATATCTGCTCATTGTAAAGAAAAAAAAAACCTTAACAATTAGAGCCATCCAAAAGTGAAATAAGCTGATTTAGGTAATAGTGGGTATTGGGAGACTTCAACCACAATATTAGTGATCACTGATTGGGAGGCAGTAGGAGGAATTCTTGTTCAGATATAAACTGGAAGAGATAATCAATTAGATTTATCACCACAAGAGATTCTATGATTCCATGAAGTTACAGAAAGACCGGTTTGGGCTTGATGTAAAGTGGAAATTTCTAGCAAATATAACTGTCCCCAAGTGGCAAACATTACCTTTTGGGTTAATAAACTCTCTACTACCAGCAATGCTAGAGGATAACTCACTTATTTTCCATTTTTATTCCTTGTTAATTAACCATTTTCACTCTATCTTTCTGGGCCCAAAGATCATTGTCTTTATTAGAGGGAAAAATAAGAGTTTGCTAGTTCTTTCTCTCCATAATCTGTATCTGTTATCTATCGTTTATCCCTTTCAGTTTCCCTTTCTTCTTTCATCATCCTTTTACCTTCAACCCAGCAAAAAAAGCATCCCTAAACTCACAACCCAAAATTTTTGCTAAATATATTTCAATAAATGTCTAAAGAGATAGCTCTCCCCCTTTTTTTGTCCACCATTTCTTCTGCCTTTTAAAGATTTAAATCCATCAGGTATGAGAGAAATTGAGAGGGGGGGAAAGGGAAGGAGAGAGGGGAGGAAGAGGGGGAGAGAGAGAGGGAGAGAGAGAGAGAGAGAGAGAGAGAGAGAGAGAGAGAGAGAGAGAGAGAGAGAGAGAGAGAGAGAGAGAAACTCCAGTAGCTATTTGTATTACTAAGGTTCCCCCATCATTACTATATCATGCCTCTTTGACAGTTTTGTCATTTGTCATTGGCTTCTTGGACTCCTCTATTTCCTCTTTCTGGGCAGGTTATCCATAATATACTCCCATGACAATATTGCTTCTGTTTCTCTTTTCACTGAACCTCACCCAAAAGCTTTCCACCATACTTACCCCCTCCAGTTCTTGGATTTCCCCACAGGAATAAATCTTGTTAATATGTTATGCTATTCTTTTTCTCACTGTAAGAAAAACAAAACAAAATGAACCTACTTTTTCAAAATAAGGTTTATCCCTCCAGACGTCTTCCAATCACCATCATCATCATTGCTAGCATTTATATTGTACCTTAAGGTTTACCAAGAACTTTATTGATATCACCTCATTTTATTCTCACAGTAATTCTAGGAGGTCGGTATGTACTATTAAAATTCCTATTTTGTAAATAAAATTCAAATTCTACCTTTGATATTACCTGTATAACCTCAAGAAAGACCCTTGACCTCCTGGAGATTCAGTTTCTTTACTGATAAAACGAGGGAGTTGGCTGAGATGGCCTCTGATGGCCCCTTCTAGCTCTTGAGCTATGGTCCCATAAGATGCCTGCCAAAGTCTTAATGTAAACACAAATTATTCTCAGCTGTTTTCTGAAAGGTTGTAAATAGAAATCCAACTTCCATAAGACAATAAATCCCTTGCCAGTAGGGATTGTTTCATTTTTCTACTCATCTCCCCCAAACTTGGAACAGTAGTTGTCAATCAATAAACATTTATTAAGTACCTACTGTATGCCAGCAACAGTGTTAAACACTGAGGATACAAAGAAAGGCAAAAGACAGTGCCTGCCCTCAAAGAACTCATAGTCTAATGAGAGAGATAACACACAAACAACAATGAACAAACAAGGTACACACTTGATAAATTGGGGATAATCAACAGAAGGAAAGTACTGGAATTAAGGGAGCTCAAGAAAGTCTTCTTGTATGTAGAAGGTGGGATTTTAGTTGAGTCTTGGAGGAAGCCAGAGAAGCCAGGAGGATGGGCACTAGGAACTTGGGGAGGGACCATGAATTGCCTTTTGTAGAAGATAGGATATGAGCTGAGTCTTGAAAGAAGCCAGGAAATCCTGGAGACCAAGGTAAGGAAGAAGAAAGGTACTAGTCTAGGGGGGCACTCAGTAAACAGGCAAGGAATTTGGAGATGCAGTGTCATGTCTGAGGACTAGCCAGTACGTACTATGTCAATGCTGCTCAATTATAGAGTAACAGGGAAGGGAGCAAAACTTGTTTGTCCTTTGTTTTCTAAGAGGACCAACCAATGACATCATGAGGTGATGTCTTAACTCTTTCTAGTATTAGATTTATGGAAAGGTGGGAAGGGGCCAAGTAATGAAGGGCTTTAAAAGCCAAACAAGAATTTTTTTTTTTGTGGGGCAATGAAGGTTAATGACTTGCCCAGGGTCACACAGCTAGTAAGTGTCAAGTGTCTGAGACTGAATTTGAACTCAGGTCCTCCTGAATCCAGAGCCGGTGCTTTATCCACTGTGCCACTTGGCTGTCCCTAAACAAGAATTTTATAGTAGGTATTTTCTCCTCATCTCCAAGTCCATATATAATGGACTTCCCAATCTCCTTGAAAGGAGACAGCACCTCTTCCTTCTCCCCTTAAAACAGTGCCTTTTATATAGTCATTGCTTGTGTTAAGGGCTAAAATTCTAGCTAGTCTGTCTAAAATATCTAATGAGTGGTCGCCAATAAATTATAAGCTTTAGCAAGAGTTAGGCTTTTAAGCATTTATTAAGGAGAATAAGAATTTGGTAAAGAGAGAGAGAAAGGCCTAGATCCCTATCTGTTAAAGGGAGAGCACATTTTTAGCTCCCTTCTCCACCAGAGTCCCCAGGAAAGAGTGCAAGAGCGAGTGCCAGTCTCTTTCTTCCTCCTCCCACTAGCCTGCGTCACTTCCTGACGCCAAAGAAAAGACTCCTGGTCTTGCCCTCAAAGACCTTCACTTCTTGGGTGGAACTCTTCTACAGTAAGTCTCCAGCAGGTGGCGTTATTCCAATCGTTACACTTGTTAAATGTTTGCTGCTGCTGCTACTGTTACTATGGAAAATGGATAATGATAGTCAAAGATGAATGACCATGGCTTGTGGTTATGGTTATGGTGGTGGTCATATTAGTAAAATATTTATTTCCCAGAACACATTCAATCACCCCTAAACTGTATGACCCAAATTAAATGATGGTTCTAACAAAACAAGTGTGAAAAAATCCTACATATCTCCAGTCGAAAAGGATGAAATTATCTTTTTGCCGAATCTACTTTTACTGAAATACCAGTGGTGAATTTCTGCACCTCCTGGGGTTTATATGTTTTATAAATATTAAAGGTCATGTATGCATTTTGTTAATAGCTAAATCCATAATACTGCCAAGTATTTTTAAAAGCTTAAGAATATTGCTGGCTTGGCTGGACCATGGTTTCCACATATTTTTTATTACACACACACACACACACACACACATTAAAAATTCTATGAGATGCATTTTTTTCCTTCCTGCTGTGCTTCTATTGTATGCTTGTAGTTGGTGTCCAACATCCAGGCTCTAGCTTCTATTCCTTATATGACACACATTCTAGGGACTTGAAAATGAAAGCATAGGTCTCTGAAATTCTTATGACATTTGTTCATGGAAACTTCTCACTCTGATTTTTAAGAACATTAACATCATTGCCAACCTGGTGACTGGATCTGTCTACTTCAGAAGCAAAGCCTGGTTCTTTCATTTCTCAAATTCAATGCATCTTATTTGGCTGATGGTCAAAGCCTTGTCCTTTCATTTCTCAAATTCAATGGTTTAGCTGTTTCTCTGCAGTTTGCTTGGTCTGAGATCTTATGTTTCATCTGATGTTAGTAAGTCATGGGGGTGATATCTCCATTGTAAACTGAGTGAAGATTTATTAGTCTACTTAAGTGGGGATGGAATGAAAAACAATCCATTTCCTTCCCACGTTTCAAAGGGCACCTGGCTTCTTAAGGCTGTAAATCATAGTGATTAGTGTGATTCTGTGCTTTCCTCATATGTTATTTACCATTGAATTGGCCATAATGAATGGCTGTGCTTTTCCTGCTACTGGTGTTCACAGAAACACAGATTTGCAATCATTCTTCAGCATTGCAAACACATGGAGCAACTTCTGGGTGACAGAAATTTAGCAGACATACCCCAAATTTTGCTGTTGCATCTGCATCCTAGATCCCCAGAAATGTTCAGAAAAAAGGAGCTAGGCTCTTTCTAGGGTCATCTAACACATTTCAATGTAAATGTGTGGCCCCTTGCCAGCTACTAGGGATTACTGCATAAATGCTGGATCCCACTTCTGTTTGTCCCATCAAAACCCTGGGCCCAAGGAAAGGGACAGCAGAAGAGGGCATAGTTTCTCTAAGTTCCCATTGAGAATATTTGGCTTTTGGTTTCCTTCATTGTTTCCTACTATTGCCCAATGCCTAGTTACTTTCACAAACATGACTTGGTGGGTTTAATAATGGGAGTGGATTTGGCTCCCAGAAGGGGGTCTCCTGTCATGCCAAAAGGGTCCTTGACTTCCCACTCACATCATGTGTCTTGGGGCAGTTAGGTGGTACAATGGATAGAGCAACAGGCCTGGAATCAAAAAGATCTGAGTTCAAACAGATTTGAATTTGGACACTTACTGTGTGACCCTGGGCAAGTCACTTAACCCTATTTGCCTCAATTTCCTCATCTATAAAATGAGCTGGAGAAGGAAATGACAAATGACTCCAGTATCTCTGCCAAGAAAATCCCAAATGGGGTCATGAAGATTCAGACATGACTGGAAAATGATTGAATACACATGCCTCTTGAAATCTCAGAAGTGGCAAAAAGATGCAATGATTGAGCTTGCAGCTGGTATCACACATAGGCACATCTTATGGAAATGGAGATCCTCCATCTATTGGCCCAAAGACAAGCAATGATTAAGGAAGTTGCAGTGATCATGTCCTAGGTCAGAGAGACTCTTGTTATAGTCAAACATACAAGAGAGCCCCACTCTATCAGGTTTTTTTATTTGTTTTTGTTTTTGAAGGGCAATGAGGGTTAAGTGACTTGCCAAGGGTCACACAGCTAGTAAGTGTCAAGTGTCTGAGGTCTGATTTGAACTCAGGTCCTCCTGAATCCAGGGCTGGTGCTTTATCCACTGCGCCACCTAGCTGCCCCTCTCTATCAGGTTTTATCACGAAATAACAAAAGCAGCAACAACAACCACCAGAGTTTATAGCAGGCAGCATGGTGTCTTGGATCAGCCTGCTTAGAATCAAGATGACCTTTTTACACTAGATATAGGATTCTGGGTAAAACTGGTTGCAACATGCCTTTGCTGGAGAGAGTTTCTACAATGGGAGTTTCCCAACTTTACAAAGTACTTTAGCGCGTAAATTACTTTTTGTGCATAAAGTACTTTATATGTGCTACCTTTCTTAGTGTTAAGACCAGTGAAGTGTGTATTATTAATAATATTTTAGGGAATGGTCTTTTTTTAGAAAAAACAAATGCCTTGTCAGGGGATCATCCACTGTTGTTAGAGGCAGAATGTCACCCATGCTCTTCGTGACTCCAAGCCCAAGCTAACCATGTAAACTTTTTGACCATTCTGTACCTCAGTTTCCTCTTTTGTAAAATATGAGGGTTGAACTCAGTAGCCTCTAAAGTTACTTCCTATTCTAAATGTATGATCGTATAATGATCTAATTTTTAAATTTGTATCCTTAGTGCCTAGCACAGTGTCTAGTACTTTAGTAAATTCCCTAATAAATGTTTGTTATTTGATTATATTCACTTGCTTATAAACTGATGGAACATGGTTACTAGAAAAAGGTCATTTTTGCTCAGTCCCTCTGCCTGGAGTTCTGAAGAAATTCCACTCTATTTACACAACAACAAACCAAATAAATATACTCATTTTGTATATTTGTAACAGTTAATATTCTGGCCCCCATTGCCTGAAGACCAGATGTGTTACAGTTTCATCCCTTCCCAGGGATCTCTGGTATCCTTAGGAAATGGGGGAGGGGTGCATTGTTTTGTTTCTACCTTTGGCTCAGGACAGCTAGGTGATGAAGTGGATAGAGTACTGGCCCTGGAGTCAAGACTACCTGAGTTCAAATCTCACCTCAGACACTTACTAGCTGTGTGACCCTGGGCAAGTTACTTAACCCCAATTGCCTTCAACATCTGGGGCCATCTGCAATCATCCTGATATGTATCTTGCCACTGGACCCAGATGACTCTGGAGGAGAGAGTGAGGTTCGTGACCTTGCACAGCTCTCCCTCACTTAAATCCAATGCAGAGGAAGTCATGATATCACCTGATGTCGTGGTCCTTTTGGAGAACGAAGGACAAACAACAATCTTTGGCTCAAGCCTCTACTTTGTTCTCCCAATTGGGTCCCCTAGCACCCTGGTTCAATTTATCCGTTTAACAATAAGATTAGCTTTTACAAAAGAATATTTACTTCAAAGGTATAACAAGAACAAACATACAACCATTCCCCCCAACATCTGAGGGCTTAATCTTTCTTCCCACACCCCCTTGGTCTCTGGGGATCAGAGGGGAATCAAGTACAGTTTAACTCAGTTCCTAAATAGCTTTAGTCTCATCCAGTTCCTAAATAGCTTTAGTCTCATCCAGTTCCAAGTCCAGAACCCCTCCTGGGCACAGGTCCCTGGATGCTGCTTCTCAACTCTTCCGAGATAGGCTAATATCAACATTTAGCCTGGAATCTTGGCTCCAAGCTCAAGGCTTGACCATACCCCCCCCCCCAGGTCCGAGTCACTACGTGCATCTAGGACTGAAAAGAACAAACACAAACAAGTTCAAAATCCCAAGCTGGGATTTTAGAACCATGGAGCCAAAAAGAAAAGGGAAGGTAGTGCCTGGTGCTTCTCTGATTACTGTGTTATACCATTCATTACATGAATATGTCCATCTATAGGCACTGCTGAGACAGAGATAGAGACAGAAACAGAGACAGAGGCAGAGAGACAGTCATAGAGAGACAGAGCCAAAGACAGAGACAGGGGCAAAGACACACAGACTGACAGAGACACACAGAGAGAAACGCTCAGAGAGACAGAGAGACAGAGACACACACATAGAGAAAAGAGAGATAGAGAGACACAGAGAGAAACAAAAGGAGACAGAGAGGGGATCCCTGTCTGCTGGTTTTAAAGATGAAGCCAGTTCTGTCCATGCAGTCAATGGAAAGAAGCTACTCCCACTTATTCCCTGGCATCTCTCAAATGGATTGCTCCATTTTAGGTGATTTGGGCATGGCTCCCAGGTGATCTGTCCTAGCACTGGCCCTCAGCTGATCTACCTTTAATTTCTTGTCTGGACTTGAGTCTTCCATCACAACGAGAAAGGAATCACATGACTTCCTTCAAGTCTCAGCTACAGTCCCATCTTCTGCAAGAAGACTTTCTCAGTCCCCCTTAATCTTAGTTTCCATCCTCTTAGATACCCCACCACCCACCCAATTTATCTGGAATATAGCTTGATCCTCCATAGTTGTTTGCATCTTGTCTTCCACTCTAGGCTTTGAATTCCTTGAGAACTAGGACTGGGTGGTGGGGTTTTTTTGCTGCTGTTGCTGTTATTGTTTTTGCATTTCTTCTATCTGCAAAGTTTAGTACAATGTCTAGTACATAGTAGGTGCCAAATAAATGCTAGTTGACTGACTGACTAAGGAACTTCCTTCAGGATCCTTTCACTCTGAGACCATAAGACTTTCATCTCACTGATGCAGGCATTCCTTCCAAGGATGCAGATCATGAGCTATTCTTGCCTTCTCACCTTGAAGATCTCTAATCCTTCTCTCTATGCCCAGGGGAACCTTCCTCTTGCCATTGCAGAGGTACCAATGTAGCTTTGGGACTATCCATCAGTGATCCCTAACCCTCACTCAATAATCAGCTCAACACCTTTCCCAATTATATTTGCCCTGGATGATGGCCTTTTACATCAAGTCATATTGATAATACCAACCTGGCCATTAATCTGAGACTTTTGTCATCATCATAATAGTAGCAGGAGGGGCAGCTAGGTGGCTCAGTGAATAAAGCACTGGCCCTGGATTCAGAAGGACCTGAGTTCAAATGTGACCTCAGACAATTGACACTTACTAGCTGAGTGACCCTGGGCAAGTCACTTAACCCTCATTGCCCTGCAAAAAAAAAATTAGCAGGCAACCACCATGTTACATTTGACCTTAAGAAAATTTGGAGCCAGGAAAAACCTGGGTTTGCAGACTCTCTGAGACACTTACTACCTGTATGACACTGGGCAAGTCATCGCTGAACTCCATATTTCTCATCTGTTAAATGAGGATAATAATGTCTAGATTACAGGGTTGGTGTGTGGATCAAATGAGATAACATAGGGAATCTCAGAGAGCTTTATAATTATGACCTCTTTAAAAGCTACATTCAAAAACTTCCATCACAAAGATTTGAATTTTATCTTAATGTGTTTCTCCCCTCCCCCACTCCCATCCTCTGGCAGTTTTTGTACCACTGTCCTTGACATAGACCAGATCAGAGTTATTAAATCCTTTCAAGAATTGTTGAATTCCATCCACTTAGTCCCATAACAAACATGTGCTGTGTTGGCTCCTTTGATCTTTAACACTGATTTTCCCAAATGGAGATGGCTTTATCAGAAAAAAAAATGTAGGCTTTCCTAGTTCTTTCTTCCCAGGAAAAATGTTCATTCTTTTCAGGCTTTTTAAAGGAATGCCTAGACATAACAATTAGATTGCATTAAAATGTTTCTCTAAACAATATTCTGGAAATTACTAAGTAGAGCAAAGGTTTTGGGATGAATAGCCAATAATCTGCTGACATTTGAACATTCATTAAACTATTGAAGTTGGTATGGGAGAATTTGCTGTTCTGTATTGTGCAGTTAATTCCCAATTATCCCTAGATGTGTTTGAGGGTGGTGAATGAGGAGGAAGAAGAGGTATATTAGGAGTAGCCTGAAATCTGTAACCTAAACCAGTTGGGCAAACTGCAATTCTGCCAGGAAGATTTCACAGATCATAGCTAATAAACATTTATTAAGTTCCTATTATGTGCCAGGCATTGTGCTGCTGAGCACTGGGGATGTTCAAAGAAAGGCAAAAGACAATCCCTGATCTCAAGGCACTCAGTCTAATCACAAGATTAAGAGTTGGAGGGGCAGCTAGGTGTCGCAGTGAATAGAGCACCGGCCCTGGAGTCAGGAGTACCTGGGCTCAAATCCGGCCTCAGACACTTAGTACTTACTAGCTGTGTGACCCTGGGCAAGTCACTTAACCCCAATTGCCTCACTAAAAAAAAAAAAGAGTTGGAAAGTGCTTTAGAGATCTTCTCATTGAATCCCCTCCTTTTATGGAAAAGCCCCAGAGAGATGGTAAGAAGTTAGTGATCATAACATTAATATCTAGCCAATCCATAAGCATTACTGTGTCTACTAAGTGCTGGGCTCTGCAAATACGAAGATAAGCAGAACAGTTCTTGCCCTCAAGAAGCTTACAGTCCATTAGGACAGGCAACATCTACATGTAACCTTGGCTCACCTGAGAGGTAAATTCTCATACATAAATAAGCATATGCAAAATAATTAAAGTCAATGCTTTTTAAATAATAATAACAAATTGATATGATGTATCCCTTTAGTTTGCAAAGTGTTATCTATTAGGAACTCCTGATATCAGCTGGTGAGAATTTAAAGGAAAAATAACCCCAGATACCACCTAGGTACTAAACTCTTCCCAAGGAATAGGAAGTCCTAAGGTCAAGTTGTACCTTAGCCAAGAACAAAGACAGGGTTGTGTCTTAAAGAGACAGGTTGCTTTTCTCCCCTGATCCTGGGGAAGCCTGAGTCTTTCATGATTTCCAAGCCTGAGGTGGATTTCCCATCAAGCAGGGGCCGTTAGAGTAGAGCTAGGTGGTGCAGTGGATAGATTGCTGGGCTTGGAATCAGAAGACTCATCTTCCTGAGTCTAAATCTGGCCTCAGACACTTACTAACTGTGTGACCCTGGGCAAGTCATCAACCATGTTTGCCTCATTTTCCTCATCTGTAAAATGATCTGGAGAAGGAAATGGCAAACCACTGCACAAAATGGGTACAACAACTCAAAGAGTTGCATCTCACTGAACAACAATAACAACAAGAACTTTTGGAAAGAGACCACAAGGCAGAGGGCATTTGTGAGAGGGGTGAGATAAGCAGTGGCATCCATATTGGCAAATGGAGAGAAGGAAGCCACTGCATATTTTCCCTAATACATTCCAAAAGGTTGAAGATTGAAGTCTGGCTTCAACAGTGGTCCCCCACTCTGCTGAACCTGCACTTTAATGTTTCCTTTCTGTGGTCTGGATAATCAAGAAATAAGTAAATATTTCCTTATTTCTTGGATAGAATAACAGACGTTATATATTTGAGTGTAATCAATTGGCTCTGCAGTTGGAAATTCAGATGATTATGAGTTATAATTTTTACTTGGCAACTGAGACATAGTATCCGCATAGCACATATACTTCAAGTTGTAAAAGTATGTTTAAGTCAACTGCTTAAGTTACTGTCAACTGTTCCTGGATGGGGCATATCAGTCTATGCCTACCACCCTTCCTTCTTCCCCCTTCTACTTCAGTAATTTTCAGAACCCACATTCAGTGGTCTTTACCCTTCTAGACCATCTAGGCCTTGGTGTATTATCTCCCCCATCCAAATTTAGTGGCCTTCAGTACAGGTTTTGCTTTTGTACTTGTATCCCAAGGACACAGCTTCACATGAATAGGGTGATTCCAGGAATTTCATTTTACTCCTTAGCTATCTTCTCATCAGGTCCCCTAGGAGCCTCCACCCTCTTCTAATCTAGCCTTTGACCCCCTCTAACCCCCTTTCAAATTGTAGAGTCATAAATCAATACTTTCATTGCTAGGGGAAAGGGGATAACTATACCCTCAATCCACTGATCATCCCTTTACCTTTCCAAACCAAAATACCCCTTCCTAACCATCACTCTCTGATTGGGTTTGTCTCTCTCTATTAGAATATAAGATCCTTGAGGGTGGAAACATTTTCACTTTTGCATACTTAGCCATGAGCTTTTTAAATTCATTCATTCATTCATCATAATTTTCTGAGGCTCTATGGGAGTACCACCACAAAGATTCTGTAAGACCAGCTCATTTATACTCTAGTCAGACAGTAAACTCATACATCTTAGCCCTGAGCCTTTGAGTTCAGTCAGCAAATAAGCATTTATCAAGCACTTACTAAGTCTTATGTACTGTACTAAATACTGGGGATACAAAATCAAGAGAAAAGAAAAATAGGCTCTGTCCTCAAGGGGCTTACATTCTGATGGGGGAAGCCAACACGTTAAAAAGGGAGCTGAAGGGGCAGCTAGGTGGCTCAGTAGATAAAGCACTAATCTTGGATTCAGGAGGACTTGAGTTCAAATCCAGCCTCAGACACTTGACACTTACTAGCTCTGTGAGCCTGGGCAAGTCACTTAACCCTCAATGCTCTGCAAAAAAAAAATAAAATAAAATAAAAAAGGGGAGCTGAAAAAGGGAGTGGAGAAGGTGGGACAGAATGGCTAATTTTGGAGAATGAGGGGTGATTGATCTGAAGCCTTTCCTCAAAATGGAAGCCCTGGGAAGGGGAGAACTCGCAAAAATGAGAAGGGGCTCACAGCCTATTAAAGGTTTGCTTTATTTAGAAATAGCCTCATTATTAAATCCCATTGCATGTGTGGAACTGAGGGAGGCACCAACACAGCTGTTTCATATTTTTCCAACCAAAAAACAATGTTGCAATTTTATAAACAGTATATTGTATCTGAAAACTCAGGGGAAAGGGGAAAAAAGATGAAAGGAGAAAAAAAACCCCTTTTTTGTTCACTGCTGTTTTTTACATTCTCCTCTGACAAGCTCTTCAGGGCTCCTCTGCAGGATCAGCTGAACCACTTGTGGCTGTGACCATCCCTTTCTTATAATGCTGAGGTTACCCGGCCCCCGCCCCCCCACTCCCTCCCATCTCAGGTAGAGCAGAACTGCTCTTTTTGGGGGGTTTCAGAGGTCCACATACCCTGCTCTGAAGAGGTGGACTTACATACACCACGTAAATAGGCATTTCTTACATCACCCAAACCTTTCAAACTGCTGGCAAATGACTCAACATGTTCAGAGTTAAGTGATTCTGGAACTCTGATGGATTTGGTGAATATACCAACAATCAAGGAAGCAAGGGGCAAAGAGCCAAGTCCTGCCAGCTGCTTCTTTTTCTCCCTCTCCGATTATAAACACCGCTCCAGTAGCCCTTGTCTTATGCGGTGGCAGGAAGGAGGATGAAGAAAAATGACTTATTTGACAATGATCCAAAAGTGAGGGAAGTCCTTTTGAATCAAATGGTTGCATGGATGGCTTAAGCAGCTAAGAGCTTATGCGTCTATAATATGCTGCCCTTTGTGGTGTGATATGGTGGCTATAGTGTTAGCTTTTGAATTAGGAAGACCTGGATGTGTGACCAAGGGTAAGTGAATTATCCTTTCTGAGTTTCCATTTCCTCACCTATACAAAAGAAATAATACTTGCTACTTACTTTCAAGTTTTGTTGTAAGCTGCTAAATGTTCAACAACCAGCTCTCCAAAAAAACGTAGGAAGGACGTTGAAGTTGAATCTGCTTTATTAACATTTCCCTATCATTTTCTTAAGTTCAGACAATTAAACAACACAAAGAATCAAGCCATGATTGATAGCTTTGCCAATTTCCAAAGTGTAAATGCTCAAATCTCCCTTTCTTGCCCCAATCTCTCTGCTGACCCCTAGTGCCTTTCAAACATCTGGAACTGGATGTTCACTAGACCTCAAACTCAATATGTCAAAAACAGAACTTATTATCCTTCCCCTTAAATTTTTTCACCCTCTTACCTTCCCTATTACTATAGAGAATAGTATCATCCTCCCTCCTTCACTTAAATTGAATACATTGCAAATCATGACATCTGTCATGGTCCTCTTCAATAACAAAGGATGAACAACAACCATCCTCCCAGTCCTTCAGATTTGCAGCCTGGGAGTCATCCTGAATTCCTCACTATCTCTCATTTCCCATCCAAACTGTTTCCAAGGCCTGTCAATTTCACCTTTGCCACACCTCCCCAGTCCACCTTCTCTCCTCTGCTACTTCCACCGCTCTGGTGCATTCCTGGCTTATTGTGATAGCTGCTCGTGGGTCTGCCACCCCAATCCAGTCTCCATTCAGCCACTAAGGTGATTTTCCTAAACTGAAGGGGTCTGACCATGTTATTGCCCTCCTCTCCCCATCCTCACCCCTCTACTCAATAAACTCCAATGGTTTCCTAATGCCTTTAAGAGCAAATGCAAGATGGTGTGTTTGGTATTCAAAGCTTCTCATATTCTACCTTTCCAGTTTTCTTACCCTTTACTCCTTGACACATATTCTTCCATCCAGTGTCACCGGCCTCTTCGCTGTTCCATGAACAAAACATTCTATCTCTCAACATCAGGCATTTTCTCTGGCCTGGAATGCTCTCCTATCTCTTCTCTGATTACTGACCTCTTCCTTTAAGACCCAACTAAAAACCCACCCACCTCCTATAGGAAGCCTTCCCCAGCCCCTCTTAATTCCAATCCCTTCCCTCTTTTAATTATTTCCTATTTATCCTGATTATAACTTGCTTTGTATATATTTGTTTCCATGTTGTCTTCCCCCATTAGATTGTAAATTCCATATGCACAGGGACTAACTTTTGCCTCATTTTGTATCCATGGTGCTTAGCATACTACCTGGCACATAGTAGGCACTTAATAAATGTTTATTGATTCATTGATTGAGGTCCAGCAACTGGAATCCATAGCAGAGATTGTTGGTGGCCACAGAAACTGTGCCAGGGGAGGAGCCAATGCACTTCTGAGGAACAACCTGTGTGATTCAGCCCAGTAGGGAATTGACACAGCTGCTGACATGCTGTGTCATGCAAAGAAAGAAGCTGCTCATCCATCGGCTTTGCCATATCCAGAAATAAATTTGGTGGGGCTAATGTCTGGTACTGACAGCTTTAAGTGCACTGTCCCCAAGGTATGACAGGGACAGTGAGTCACTTCATGGGGATGGCTGTGTATTTTAAGTTCTTGCTACAGTTTCTAAGTAAATATCCCTTTGCAAAAGCTGATTGATGGTAATTAGTTAAATGACGTTGGAGTCATGTTACTAGTTGGAGGATATTAAGGAAATAATTGGCAGTGACTGGTAAAGGAGGGACATGCTGATGAGCAGCCTGTCTTCTTTTTCTTTTTTTTAGTAAATAATTGTTTGATTTTTTCCACTTACATGTAAAGATAGTTTTCAACATTCTTTTTTTTTGGCAGGACAGTGAAGGTTAAGTAACTTTCCCAGGGTCACACAGCTAGCAAGTGTCAAGTTTCTGAGTCCAGATTTGAACTCAGGTCCTCCTGAATCCAGGGTCTGTGTTTTATGCACTACACCACCTAGCTGCCCCTTCAACATTCATTTTTTGTGTGAGGCAATTGGGGTTAAATGACTTGCCCAGGGTCACACAGCTAGTAAGTGTTAAATGGCTGAGGCTGGATTTGAACTCGGGTCCTCCTGACTCCAGGGTCGGTGTTCTATCCACTGCGCTACCTAGCTGCCCCATAACATTCATTTTTAATTTTTTTTTTTTTGCGGGGCAATGAGGGTTAAGTGACTTGCCCAGGGTCACACAGTTAGTAAGTGTCAAGTGTCTGAATCCGGATTTGAACTCAGGTACTCCTGAATCCAGGGCCAGTGCCTTATCCACTGTGCCACCTAGCTGCCCCATAACATTCATTGTTTTGTTTTGTTTTTGTTTTTTTTGCAGGGCAATGGGGGTTAAGTGACTTGCCCAGGGTCACACGGCTAGCAAGTGTCAAGTGTCGGAGGCCAGATTTGAACTCAGGTACTCCTGAATCCAGGGCCAGCACTTTAACCACTGCGCTATCTAGCTGCCCCACATTCATTTTGTTTGTTTGTTTGTTTGCTTTTTGCAAGGCAATGAGGGTTAAATGACTTGCCCAGGGTCACACAGCTAGTAAGTGTCTGAGGCAGGATTTGAACTCAGGTACTCCTGAATCCAAGGCCGGTGCTTTATCCACTACACCACCTAGTTGCCCCCCCCATTCATTTTTAATTTTTTTTTTTTTTTGGTGAGGCTATTGGGGTTAAGTGACTTGCCCAGGGTCACACAGCTGGTAAGTGTCAAGTGTCTGAGGCTGGATTTGAACTCAGGTACTCCTGAATCCAGGGCCAGTGCTTTATCCACTGCGCCATCTAGCTGCCCCGCCCATTCATTTTTAATGAGATTCTGAATTCCAATTTTTTCTCCCTCTCATCCACCCTCCCCAATCATGTTGAACATATTTTCACATTAGTCACGTTAGACAGATTTTCACATCAGTCATGTTGTGAAAGAAGAAACAGAACAAAAGGGAAAAGTCACAAAAACAAAAGTGAAAATAGTATGCTTTGATCTGCATTCAGACTCCATTGTTCATTCTCTGGCCGTGGAGAGCATTTTCCATCATGAGTCTTTTGGAATTGTCTTGGATCATTATATTGCTGAGAAGAGCTAAGATAATCATAGCTGATCACATAATATTGCTGTTAGTGTACACAATGTTCTTCTGATTCTTCTCTTCACTCAGCATCAGTTCATGCAAGTCTTTCCAGTTTTTCTGAAATCCGATGAGCAGCTCATCTTGTAATGGAGGAGATTATACAGATAAGGAAGTGGTGACCAGGGAAATGTTAGAGATACTAAAGCCCGAAAAGTGAGATATGCCCAAAGTTTAGATGAACTTTTCATGTCAGGAGGAAGTCCCTGACTCGAAGATTACACATGCAATCAATTATCGAGCTCATGTCATTAAAAACAGTTCTTTTTTCAATTTTTTATACCACCAATAGTAACAGCTGATATTTATCTAGATGTGAATCTCATTCTTGATCAGTCAGCTAGCCATACAACTAGCATCTATTATTTGCCTCCTGTGTACATTGGCTCTGTGTTAGGTTTAGGAGATACAAAGAAAGAGAGAAGCCAGTTCTTGTTCTCAAGGTGCTCACAGTCTAAGGAGGAAGACCACATGCCAACAATTATGTATGAACAATTATGCATGAAATATGTTTGGTCATGAATCCTTCTGGGGTTTTCTTGGCAGAGATACTAAGGTTCTTTGCCATTTCCTCCTCCAGCTCATTTTTCAGATGAAAAACTGAGGCAAACAGGGTTAAGTGACTTACTCAGGGTCACACACCTAATAAGTGTCTTAAGTTGGATTTGAACTCAGGTCTTCCTGACTTGAGGCCTGGAACTTTATCCACTTTATCACTTAGCTGCCCACAAACAAACTATATAAAGACTAAACTAGGAATAATTTTGGAGGGAAGGCTATAATATTAAAGTGAAAAGTCCATAGAAAGTACATTTTAGCTGAGACTCAAAAGAAACCAACTTGATTTTAGGTGTATACTTCTGTTTTTTGTTTTTGTTTTGTTTTGTTTTTTTTGTTTTTGCGAGGCAATTGGGGTTAAGTGACTTGCCTAGGGTCACACAGTTAATAAGTGTTAAGTGTCTGATTCCGGATTTGAACTCAGGTCCTCCTGACTCTAGGGCCAGTGCTCTATCCACTGCCCCACCTAGCTGCCCTGGGTGTATACTTCTTACAATGTTAAGGAAAGATCTTGTTATTCCTACATTTTCTAGTGTTTTGAACAGAAAGGTGTTATATTTTGTTAAGAGCTTTTTTTGCACCTAGTGATAGTAATATGATTTTTGTTTTTCTTGTTATTAATATGGTTAATTATACATACAATTTTCCAAATATAAACCAGCTTTGCATTCCTGGTAGAAACCATAGTGTATGATCAATGTGATATGTTACTACAGCCTTTTTGCTAATATTATATTTAAAATTTTCACAACAATCCAATATTCTTTCAGGATATTGGTCTTTTTTTGTGTGGGGCAATGGGGGTTAAGTGACTTGCCCAGGGTCACACAGCTAGTAAGTGTCAAGTATCTGAGGCTGTATTTTAACTCAGGTCCTCCTAACTCCAGGGCTGGTGCTCTATCCACTGTACCACCTACCTGCCCCCCCCCCGAATATTAGTCTTTAGTGTTCTTTTCTGTTTTGACTCACTCTGGATTATGTATCAAGACCCATCTTGTTTATATTAATGATGATGATGAAGATGACAGCTGAATTTAGGTAGCTATGGTTTGCAAAGCATAATATATACATTTGAACCTCATAATAATGCTATGAGTGGGGTTCAATAGGTTTTATTGTTACATTAAACTAGAGTGCTGTACTTACAATCCAGAAGAGTTTGGTTCATAGCTAGCTTGGGTACTTATGTAGACTTTATTAGCTCTTCGGCCACCTCTCACTCTCACTATCAAATTGAGTTCCCCAAGGCAAGGCTAGCTACATCTCCTACTCACAGTGCCTGGCACATGGGCACATAAGAAATGTTTATTGACTGACTGACTCAGAGTTCTAGGGGGATCCCTGGGTATTTGAGTGTATCTTTCTCAATTCTATTGGCCGAAGGCCCCATTCTGGTGTGTTCTCCCCTAATAGTTAGTATCTATCTTATATCATTGGTACCCTCCAGTGATTAGTGCACCAGTTTGATTTAACCAATTAACATGAATTACCTTTTACAAAGGGATATTTACTAAGATGGGTCAGCTAGGTGGGACAGTGGATAGAGTACTGGGTCTGGAATCAGGAAGACCTGAATTCAAATCTGCCTCAGACACTTCTTAGCTGTGTCACCCTGGGCAAGTCACTTTATCCTGTTTGCCTCAGTTTCCTCATCTGTAAAATAAGCTGGAGGGGGGCAGCTAGGTGGCGCAGTGGATAAAGCACCACCCCTGAATTCAGGAGGACCTGAGTTCAAATCCAGATTCATATGCTTGACACTTACTAGCTGTGTGACCCTGGGCAAATCACTTAACCCTCATTGCCCTGCCCCTCCAAAAAACCCCATCAAAATCCCTACAAAAAATAAATAAATAAGATGGAGAAAGAAATAACAAACCAGTTTAGTATCTTGGCCAAGAAAACCCCAAATGGGGTCACGAAGAGTCAGACATGACTAAAAAAACACTGAATAACAACATTTATTAAGATGATATGGGGGGGCAGCTAGGTGGTACAGTGGATAAAGCACCAGCCCTGGATTCAGGAGTTCCTGAGTTCAAATCCGGCCTCAGACACTTGACACTTACTAGCTGTGTGACCTTGGGCAAATCACTTAACCCCCACTGCCCCGCAACCCCCCCAAAACAAACAAACAAACAAACAAAAAAGATGATATGGGGGGGCAGCTAAGTGGCTCAGTGGATAAAGCACTAGCCCTGGATTCGGGAGGATCTGAGTTCAAATCTGACCTCACACATTTGACACTTACTAGCTGTGTGACCCTGGGCAAGTCACTTAACCCTCATTGCCTCACCAAAAAAAAATTTAAAAAGCAAGATGATATAGGGGGGCAGCTAGGTGGTGCAGTGGATAAAGCACCGGCCCTGAATTCAGGAGTACCTGAGTTCAAGTCTGGCCTCAGACACTTGACACTTACTAGCTGTGTGACCCTGGCCATGTCACTTAACCCCCATTGCCCCACAAAAAAAATATTGGGGTAGCTAGGTGGCACAGTGGATAGAGCACTGGCCCTGGATTCAGGAGGACCTGAATTCAAATCCGGCCTCAGACACTTGACACTTACTAGCTGTGTGACCCTGGGCAAGTCACTTAACCCCAATTGCCTCACTTAAAAAAAAAAAGATGATATAGAAAGAACAGAATTTAAAAAGATTTCTCCCAATATCCCAAAGCACAATTTTGCCCATACCTTGATCTCAGAGGAAGAATGAGCTCAAACTTAGTTTCCCCATCAATTTCACTTCTGAATGTAGCACAGCAGATGAATGAATTAGTCCCTCTTGTAGGACCCAGCACCTTGGCTGCTGGGCCAATCTACTGCTGTGTTGGGTCCCAGTCACTTCTTGGGCTGTGCTGGAAGACTGGACTTATCTGTCCACAAACTCTGGAATGGATTCCTTTCACTGACTTCTTTTGACTCTTCAAAGTTCACAAGGGTATCCCCAGCCCATTCCATTCCCAATATTCCTTCACCTAGGGTAGGAAAGAATGAACCCAACAGGTTCAGAAGCAAAAGCAGGGCCATATGTGCTCATGACTTCTTATTGACCATAGTGGTGAGGCTTCTGGCCTCTTAGAAACAGTGAGGCTCTGAGTGACTCTGAATGAGAGAAGTCCAAAGATCCACCCACCACCCATGAGTCCTTAACAGTTCATCACCTTTGCTGGACACTAGGAAAGAAAAAGAACTGAGTTGCCGCCATAGGAGTCTTTTGACGCAGGCACAACTCTGACTCAGCAACCAATCAAAATGTTTTTCATTGTATATTTAGCAGACTGAAGAGAGTCATAGAATAATTGCTCATAGCATGAGGTAGGAGAGTGGGGATTTCCATTACATGCTATCACATGCTTCCAGAAGCATTCTCTACAACCCATGTGGTTTGGCAGCAGGATGGGGCTCCTTTGACCCAGTCCCTCATCAGACTTACTACTTGTATAAACCACTATGTGAACAATTTACTTAGTCTCTATTAACCACATTTTCCTCATATATATCTATATACGTGCGTGTGTGTGTGTGTGTGTGTGTGTGTGTGTGTGTGTATGTATGTAATGGGGTATAGGCTAATACCTATAGCACCTGCCTGCCTGGGTAGTACCTAGGCTCAAGATAGTATGTGTAAAGCATTTTGCAAACCTTAAAGTGTTGCATGCAACCAACTATAATTATTATTGTTATTCCTCCTTTTACTGTTTCTTAAGCAGCTGCCATGTGCAAACTTGATGTGTAAGCAAGTTAAGCAGCAGTTTCAGTCATTGTTACTGCCTTGGTTGAGCTTGGAAAGTAGCTTTTAGAACAGCAAGTTTATCCCAGTCCCTTGCCCATTCATGAAAACTTTAAGGACCCATGATTTCGTGTGGGATCCTGCTCACTCATTTGGGAAGCCAGGATTCTCCCAAACCTTAAAAGATTGTTTGATGAATCATTTCAGCCAATAACAACAATAATGATAATCATCTATGGGCAGCCTTCTGGTAAGTCTCTCTACACTTAGGTCGGTCCATGTAAGACTTTCAGCCTTTTTAGCTTGATAGGACCTGACAGAGTTTGAAAAACCAGAGTTCTTTCCATGCAATGCTCAGGTACCAGAGTAGACCTTAGGAGGAACCTTTGACTCTCAATGAACATTTAATAAACGTTTCTTGAATTGAATTGAAAAATATGATGTCATCATCTCTAGCCACAAAAAAATCCAACTAAAAGGAGGAAATAAGATGCCGTTCCTTTAATTCTTCGACAGATTTGCTATAAAAATGCCACACCTTTTTAATGTGGAAAATAATGCACAAGGTCCTCATTCACTGCCAGGCATGTCCCTAAGTGACATGTTCTCAATGGAGGCCATGGCTGAGTTCCCTGTCATCATTGTCTTTGAAAAAAATGATCTACTGAGAAGCCTGGCACCCTTCATATAAAGTCAAAGCAAATGAAGGAATCATTTCCCGAAAAATACTTTTGCTGCCAGACTCTTCCAGCAAGATTAATGGTTCCAGTGAAAGGCCTAGCCAAAGGAATTGTGTGTTTTCTCTCCCTATGAACAAACCTTGAACTAATTATCTGCAGATGTGCAGAAGAGCATGCACAGAGCTAGAAAGCCTTCATTTTGCTACCGCTTTCAATTTTAATGGAATTCTATAGGGCTCTTTGGCATGCTTGGGAACTAAGAGTGAACATTCCCAGACACAATTCTCCCCAATGGGAAACAAATGCAATATATGCTGAGGTTGCCATATCAGCTTGAAAACAGTCATCTGGATGTCCTTGAACTGTTGTTTTGGGAGGTGGAGGTGGACTAAAAAATTAGGATCTTCGTGTTTGTTACCAAGCTAGTAATAATAGTTAAAAAAAACTTTTGAAAATTTAAGTAAAATCATCCATTCCAAAGAACCAAATGGACAATTTGGAAGGAGGTTCCTGTGAATGAAAGAGAAGAGTTGTCAGGGAGAAAAGCCCATCTATTTACACCATCTATGAAAATTCAAGAAAACTGACTGCTCTAAAGAACTGCATTCAATTCAGGAATGGGAAAAGAGATGGGGCAGAGGGGTAGTGGAGAGTAGAAGGGAGGGAGACCTCTCACCCATTTGCATCATCTATGATGAACTGGACCCAGGATTGAGTAGGAGAAAATGAGCCAGCTGGATTGCATTTGGGAAATTGTGCTGTTTTTAATAACCCCAAACTTTTTCCTGAAAGAAAGCTCAATTTTATAACATCAATATTTCTCTCGTGATGCTATAGAGTTGTGAAACATAGAATCCTCAAGCAATCAAAATGAAGATCACCCAAAAGGCAATGGAAAGACATATGGTGGGCATAAGTAGATTGTAACATATTGGCAATGGAGAAATGCTGTCAAATGTATGCCTGGTGGGAAAAGGACATAGACCATTCATGGAGAGTGAATCAGTGGTAGCCACAAGCTAGTCCGTGTTCTGTATTGGTACTCATTTAATGTCAAGAGAACTAGGTGAAGAAATCTTTCAGGTTAGACAACCTAGGAAGCATTTGGGAGAAGAGAGGGCTAAGAATTACACAGGGTAAGGAGTCATGGATGGGAGTGACCTGCACCTTTGGAGGGAATCTTTGTGTTGAGCTAACTTGGCAGCAAGCAGAAGGTGAGTAACTCAAACGTCTAATTTCCTTATAACCAATCAACTCTAGGATTTTCAGTTAATGTGGAAAATAATGCACAAGGTTAGGATTACACCAATCCCGGGGCAGCTAGATGGCACAGTGGATAGAGCACCGGCCCTGGAGTCAGGAGTACCTGAGTTCAAATCCGGCCTCAGACACTTAACACTTACTAGCTGTGTGACCCTGGGCAAGTCACTTAACCCCAATTGCCTCACTTTAAAAAAAAAAAAAGGATTACACCAATCCCAACTTTGGCCCATCAGGTAGGATCAGATGCTGGACATTTGTTCTGCTGTTGCTTATGCATGGAACTTTTCCTCTTCCTCTACCCCCACTCCACACCACATACACATATTCAACTTCCTTCTCTGGTATTAAGGTACCCTAGGCAAAGAGGCAGTACCTAATTGGTTCATTAGATTATCAACATTACCCTTGTTAATGTGGAAGATCTGACAATCTAATGCCCTGTAACTCCACTCAGTATCACTATATTTCTGAGATGTAGGCTGGATAAACCTAACCTTCCTTCCCTGACCACAGCTCCATGTTCCCTTATACCCATTCATTTTGGTGCCATGCCTTCAATGTCCCTATCCCAATCTTCTCTGCCTTTCCATTGTATCCTCTCGATCCCCTGTTCTATTATTACCAAGTAGGACATCCCTCCCTATTAGACCTGTGCCCTTGCTCTTCAAAGTACTTTTTATTACTTGTATGTGCACATGTTATTTCTTTCCATTAAAACATAAAAGTCCTTGAAGTCAGAAACTATTTTTTGTATTTGTCTTTGCATCCCCAGTGTCTAGCATAGTACCTGGTCTCTAGGGATTGCTTGATGAATACTTGTTGAATTGAATTTAACTGTCTCAAGTACCCATATCAATGACATCATCCTCACTGGAGCTTGGATTATTAAGCTTCCAAAAATGGGCCTACAGCCTTTGCTCATCTACCATTTGAAACTCAAGTGGGTTTCGATTTTCTTATTTGTTTGTTGATATGGATATGTAACTTAGATCCACCAGATACTGAAATAGATCTGTTTGCTCGTCAACCTGGCCATTTCTTCCAATGATATAGAACACAAGCTCTCCATGACTGCCTTTTCTGGACAACTTTTGTTTGGGTCCTCCCTCAATGCCAACATGTTTCATGTAACCTGCTCCTAAAATTGTGAAGCTAATAATGACATGGCAATGGCTATCCGCTTGTCATCTCTTTCTCTTATCAAGTGAGCAAGTACACCTTTTTATTTGATTAGACATTTATTTGATGACATTCTAGGCAGCTGGTGGTACAAGTGGGCATGGGGTCAGGAAAACCTGAGTTCAAATCCAACCTTAGATACTTACTACCTCTGTTATACTGGGTATGTCATTTAACATCTATTCATCTCAGTTTCCTCTACTGTAACATTGGGTAAATAATAGCACCTGCCTCAGAGAGTTGTGAGGGTCAAATGAAATAATATTTGTAAAGCACTTATCACAGTACCTGGAACATAGTAGGTATTTAACAAACATTTGTTCCCTTCCCCTTCCTATTATAGGAGTTTTGTAATTTCCTGAAGGTAATCCAGCCCACTCTCCTTCTACTTAATTCTGGGCCGATTTCATTGTCCACTTGTTCTGTCTCTCACATTTATATATAATTAACAAAGCTGTATAGCAAATTCTGGCATTCCCCAAACATGATAATAGTTTAACATGCATGACTTAAGAGGTGTCCCACGTATCTGTGTTGACCTAAAATCTTACCTGTCCTAAAGGATGTTATGCACCCATTCTGTAATGGGATAAAATATTTTTCTTTTTGTCTACTGTAAAAAGTCCATTTCTGGAGAGGTTTGTGTATTTAAAAGAATTTCATGTGTCTTTTACCCTTACTTATCTGGAAGGAATGCTTATGTTGACAGAAGGTTTGACCTCGAACCTGATTGCATTTCAAAACTGATCAATTAAAAATAACTTTGGGGGAATTACTAGGGCAGAATGTTAGATACCTCATCAGTCATGATATTGAGTGTTTTTGCTTATTTACTTTGCTTTGTTACAAGGTAGAGTTGAGTCTGGAAGAAGGAATTCCTAGAAATTATTATTATATAAAAATGAGTCACCAGCAGAACATATTTTAAAATGACCGACTCAACTCAAGCAGTAAGCATGGCTAATGGGGCAAAGGGAGAGAGTGGTGGATCCAAAAAAAGTTTCCATGATCAGTACCAGAAGGTGGCAACATTGGTGGTCTCGCTTCACATGGTAGAACAGAATGAATAAAAAGGGCTTCTATTTCTTTGAGGGGGCAATAACATTTTTACTCATTAAAAGCATGTTCTCACTCCATCTCTTTCACAGTATTCAGTTGGCTTGGAATCTTTGGAAACAGTGTAAATGTTCCAGATTCTCTGGGCCATCCAGCTTTGAATTTTTGTTTTTTTACACTATGTCTATTGGAAGATTATTGATTCTGATTTTTTTAAAAGCAAATTTACTGTAGTTCAAAATCTTTGTTCAAGCCAGTCCAATAAGCATTTATTAAGCACCCACTACATACTAGGCACTGTGCTAAGCACTGGGGATACATTTCAATAAAAAAAGACAATCCCTGCTCTCAAGGAGCTTTCAACATAATCTAATTTACTAATCTAAAAATCTTATCTTTCACATGACAAGAATGCTGTGCCCTTTCTTTTCTGATACACGGTCTGATCTGAAACTCCTTTTCAATTATTTAGGGTCTTGTTCTGCCTCCTTGAGATGCTCATTTGTATATTTTTTCTTTTTTTAATAAATAAAAGTATTTTATTCTTCTCCAGTTACATATAAGGACAGTTTTCAATGTTTGTTTTCATAGGATTTTTAGTTCCAAATTTTCTCCCACCCTCCCTTCCCTCCCTTCTTCCCAGGACAGAAAGCAATCTGATATAGGTTATATATGTGCTATCACATTGAACATATTTATGCATCAATCGTCTTGTGAAAGAAGGATCAGAGCACAAGGGGAAAACCTCAAAAAAGAAGGAAAAAAACAGCTCAAAAGTAGAAACAGTATAGTTTAATCTGAATTCACAATCCACAGTTCTTTTTTCAGGATGTTGAGAACATTTTCTATCATGAGTTCTTTAAAATTGTTTTGGATCATTGCACTGTTAAGAAGAGCCAAGTCTATCCCCATCTATCACACAATGTTGCTGTTACTGTGTACAATGTTCTCCTGGTTATGCTCCTCTCAGTCAGCATAAGTTCATGTAAGTTCTTCCAGGTTTCTCTGAACTCCTCTTGCTCAACATTTCTTACAGCACAATAGTATTCCATTACATTCATATATCACAACTTGTTCAGCCATTCCCCAATTGATGGGCATTCTCTCGATTTCCGATTCTTTGTCACCACAAAGAGAGCTGCTATAAATATTTTTGTACATGTGAGTCCTTTTCCCTCTTCTATGATCTCTTTGGGATACAGACCTAGCAGTGGTACCACTGGGTCGAAGGGCATGAAAAGTCTCGTAGCCCTTTGGGCATAGTTCCAAATTGCTCTCCAGAATGTTGGATCAGTTCACAGTTCCACCAACAATTCCAATTTTTCCACAGCTTCTCCAGAATTTATTATTTTCCATTTTTGTCATATCAGCCAATCTGATAGGTGTGAGGTGGTACCTCAGAGTTGTTTTAATTTGCATTTCTCTAATCAAGAGTGATTTAGAGCATTTTTCATATGATAATAGATAGCTTTAATTTCTTCACCAGAAATCTGCCTGTTCTTATCCTTTGACCATTTCTCAAATGGGGAATGACTTACATCCTTAGAAATTTGATTTTGTTCCCTGTATATTTTAGAAATGAGACCTTTATCAGAAATACTGGCTGTAAAAATTGTTTCCCAGCTTTCTGCCTCCCTTCTAATTTTGGCTGCATTTCTTATGTTTTTACAAACCCTTTTTAATTTAATGTAATCAAAGTCCTCCATCTTGTACTTAATAATATTCTCTATCTCTTGTTTGGACATAAATTATTTTCCTCTCCATAGATCTGAGAGATAAACTACTCCTTCCTCTCCTAATTTATCTATGGTATCATCCTTTATGTCTAAATCTTGAACCCATTTTGACCTTATTTTTGTATAAGGTGTACAATGTTGGTCTATGCCTAGTTTCTGCCATACTATCTTCCAGGTTTCCCAGCAATTTTGTCAAAAACTGAGTTCGTATCCCAGAAGCTGGAGTCTTTGGGTTTATCAAACAGTAGATTACTATAGTCATTTACTACTGTGTCTCCTGTGCCTAACCTATTCCAATGATATACCACTCTATTTCTTAGCCAGTAACAAATAGTTTTGATAACTGCTCCTTTATAGTATAGCTTCAAATTTGGTACAGCTAGCCCACCTTCCTGTGCATTTTTTATTAGTTCCCTTGATATTCTTGATTTTTTGTTCTTCCAGATGAATTTTATTATTTTTTCTAACTCCATAAAATAATTTTTAGGTAGTCTGATTGGTATGACACTGAATAGGTAAATTAATTTAGATAGAATTGTAATTTTTATCATATTAGCTCAGCCTATCCATGAGCAGTTGATATTTTTCCAATTATATGGATCTGATTTTATCTGTGTGAAAAGTGTTTTGTAATTGTGTTCATAGAGTCCCTGGGTTTGTCTTGGCAGGTAGACTCCCAAGTGTTTTATATTGTCTACTGTTACTTTATTTTTTTGGTTTGTTTTTTTGATTGGGCAATGAGGGTTAAGTGACTTGCCCAAGGTCACACAGCTAGTAAGTGTCAAGTGTCTCAGGCCGGATTCGAACTCAGGTCCTCCTAACTCCAGGGCTGGTGCTCTATCCACTGCACCACCTAGCTGCATCCTACCATTACTTTAAATGGAATTTCTCTTTCTACCTCTTGCTGCTGAGCTTTGTTGGTCATGTATAGAAATGCTGATGATTTATGTAGATTTATTTTATATCCTGCAACTTTGCTAAAGTTATTAATTGTTTCAAGTAGTTTTTTAGTTGATTCTTTAGGATTCTTTAAGTACACCATCATATCATCTGTAAAGCATATAAATTTTGTTTCCTCCTTGCCTATTCTAATTCCTTTAATTCTTTTTCTTCTCTTATTGCTAAAGCTAACATTTCTTTTTTAATTTTCTTTTCTTTTCTTTTTTTGTGGGGCAGTGGAGGTTAAGTGACTTGCCCAGGGTCACACAGCTAGTAAGTGTCAAGTGTCTGAGTCTGGATTTGAACTCAGGTCTTCCTGAACCCAGGGCCAGTGCTTTATACACTGCACCACCTAGCTGCCCTAAATCTAACATTTCCAGTACAATAATAAATAATAGAAGTGATAATGCACATTCCTGTTTCATCCCTGATCTTATTGGGAAGGCCTCTAACTTATCCCCATTACGTATAATGTTTGCTGATGGTTTTAGGTAGATACTGCTTATTATTTTAAGGAAAGTTCCACCTATTCCTCTGCTTTCTAGTGTTTTTAATAGGAATGAGTGTTGTGTTTTGTCAAACACTTTCTCTGGAGATGTTCATTTGTATTTAGGTAAAAGTTAGCCTGTGAACAAACATTAATTAAGTACCTATTGAATGCCAGTAAAGGTGCAAGACGGTAGAGATACAGATAAAGCCCAAAGCTGTCACTACTCTTAGGGAACTCCCAGCCTAATGGGAGAGATTACATGCAAACAACTATGTACAAACGAGATATATTCAGGATAAATGGGAGGTCATCTCAGGGGGAAGGCACCTTGTAGAAGGTAGGAATTTGGTTGAGACCTGAAGGAAGCCAGGGAAGCCAAAGGGCAAATATGGGGGTGGGGATTCCAGGCATAGGAGACAGCCAGTAAAAATATGAGAGTGTCTTGAATGAAGAAGAGCAAGTAGGGCAATGTCATTGACAGTACAGTATATACAAGGGAATAATGTGTTAGAAGGTTGGGAGGGTACAAAGGGGACAGTTTGTGAAAAGATTTAAAAACCAAACACATAAGATTTTACATTCGATCCTGGACATAACATGGAGTCACTGGAGTTTATTGAGTAAAGGGGGTGACGTGGTCAGACTTTGACTTTAGGAAAAAACCAATCTGACCACTGAGTGGAGGGTGAACCACAACAGGGAAAGACAGGGAACTCAACAGTCATCTATTGCAATTGTCCAGGCATGAGGTGGTGAGGGTCTCACCAGGGTGGTGGCTGAATCAGAGGAGAGGAGGTGTATTCGAGGGACATTGCAAAAGTAGGGGGGAAAAACTTTCCATCATTACTATAGGCTGATCTTTTATCCTTTATTTCCTTCCATTGGCTTTTTGAGGTGATTCCAGTTGTCTCTAGTATGTTTATTATTTTTCCTCAGCTTTCTCATCTAAAAGAATTTACAGGGCTATCTTCACACTTTCTGATAACTGAGTTGGGTTAGGCTTCTGTTCACAAAGACCAACATAGCCACTCTGTGAAACCAGAAAAAGCTTACTACAAGATGCCAAGCAAATTGGTTGTAGGTTCCCTTCTGTCTCTCCCTTCCTTTCTACATCCACCCCATTATAGCAAAAAGGGAAAAAAATCAGCTTATCTTTATCTTGAGGGAAAAAACGCTTATCAAAATACAGACAACAGGGAGGCAGCTAGGTGGCACAGTGGATAAAGCATTGGATTCAGGAGGACCTGAGTTCAAATCCAGCCTTAGACATTTGACACTTCTAGCTGTGTGACACTGGGCAAGTCTGTTAACCCTCATTGCTCCCCCTCTTCCCTCAAAAAGAGAAAAACACACACACACAGAAAATGTAGACAACAAATAAATATGTTTTAAACAGAGCATGAAAATCCCAAAGGCAATGATGTCATCTGACTAGGCAATGTTGAGGAAGAGGAGAGAGTGGAGAAGGATAATTTCGTGGTGTTCCATAGCATGTGCCATAGCACCACCATCAAATACAAACAGGCAAATAGTGAATTCCTCACAAGCACATTGGGTTAGTGAAGAATCCAACCATTCAATTTGGGAAAGTGGCACGCTAATTTGTCATCTGCTCACCATTGGTACCAGTCTGTCCTGGACCTTTTTTCTCTCCTCAGAGAGCAAAAGTTCCAGGGATTCCTTTTTTATAAATCAGCAATTCTTTCTTCAGGCTGAGAAAACAACACTTCCCATCAGTCCCCTTGCTTATAAGAGACTGTGCTAAAATTAACCTGTTTGCCTCATCGTCCTAAAATGGGATATAATAATGCCAGGATTGCTTTGACGATAAAATGAGATAGTATTTATAGATCACTTCGCACACCTTAAAGAGCCAGATAAGTGTGATGATTATGATGCCTGGGGCAAGAGTGAGGAAGGAGAAGGGTATTTATTTCTTTGATAGGAAGCTAAAAAACCTTTTAATATCTCTTTAAATCTGACTGCAAGTCTTCCTCCTTCCCTAAAATGCTAAATATTTAGTTTTTTCTACATTAAAATCTTCTCCCATGCATTTTCTCTGCTCCTCAAAATAATCTACTAAGCATGGGAGGATAAAAATTATCATCTTTGATTACTAGTTGAAGAAACTGAGGCATTGTGCCCCCTCCCCCAGTGCCAAGTTTCAGTGACTTGCCCCAGGGCACACAGCTCATTAATGAAAAGGGGAGGAGGGAATAACCAATAATGATGGTTTACATTTACAGAGTAATACAAGGGCCATAAAGTTATTCGTGGTCATGGTTACAATCATCGTCTTTCAGAGATGGCAGGACCTCAATGATTGGCTAGTCCAGTCTATATCCAAGCAAAAATTCCCAGTTAAAAAAACACAGTCAGGAAGTGGCCATTCAGCCTTTGCTCAGAGACTTTTCATGACGGAGAGCCCACCAATGTGGCAGCCCACTCTACTTTGAAATCACAACAGTGGTTGGGAAGGTTTTCCTCACATGAAGTCTAAATCGACATTTTTGTCACTTCTTGCCATCCCCACTTTGCTTCTAGTTTCTATTTCTGCAGCCAAACTAAATAAATCAAATCCTTTTTCCACATGATGGCTTTTGGTGTAGAGCAAAAATATTGGCTTTGGAGTCAGAGGACCAGCCTGAGGACAATCAGCCACTTCCTAGCTCTGTGACCATGGGCAAGTTACTCAACTGTTCTATGCCTCAGTTTACCTCATCTGGAAATTGAGGTGTTTAGACTAGAGAGAGTCTCTAAAGTCCCTTCTAGGTCTGGGATTCTGAGTGCTAACCGTTAGTGAACCAAGATCTCCTCAGCCCTGAGCCAGTTTTCTACTTTATTCCACTGCCTTACATGGATATGAAACTTAATACATAGGAACATTACAGCTCTTTTAAAATACAGGCCAAGCTGCCAAGGCCAGACATTTTAGGTGAAGTGATACTTTCTGTGATGTGCTTTTTAAAAAGTGCCCAGGCAGCAGGACTCAGGTTAATAAAGGAAATTGCTAGTGTTTAATAGACTATGTAAAATGTGTAGTTTTAGTCCAGTGAATTAAAGTGGCCAATTACAGCTGGTTTTAGCTGGAAATGATGATAGGAAAACAATAATGATTAAATATACCTAGACACAAGCGCGCACGTGTGTGTGCACGCGCGCGCACACACACACACACACACACACACACACTTAGTCTCTCCTGTTCCCATGGTAATTTTTCATCAAAATATCACTATTTTGACTAGGATATAAAGAAGCTAGAATCTCATAGAATCTAAGATTTAGAATAATTGTGAGGGTGTTTATTATGTAAAAGGAAAAGGGATGGAGACATAAATTCAGGATAGGGGCAGTGAGATCCCTGAGACTGTTTAGTTTTTTATAATAAAATTTCTGTGTGTGTGTGTGTGTGTGTGTGTGTGATAGAGAGAGAGAGAGAGAGAGAGAGGGAGGGTTGGGGGAGAGAGAACATTATTAAGAACAATAGTTTAGTTCTTGAAAACCCAATATGTCTTGATTGTTTGGGAGCTTAGCATACATTTGTTGGACTATCATGGTCTTTTACTTTTCTTCACAGAATTATCAACTTTTTGACATGGAAGGGATCTAGGGATCTCAAGTGGCATCTAGTTCAACCTATATCTCAGTTGAGGTAACTAAGTGACAAAGTAGATAGAGTGTAGGGCCTGGAGTCAGGAAGACTCATCTTCCCAAGTTCAAATCTGGCCTCAGATCGTACTGTGTGACCTTGGGTAAATCATTTAACCCGGTTTGCCTCAGTTTCCTTAATTGTAAAATGACCAGGAGAAAAATGGCAAACCATTCCACTATCTTTGCCAAGAAAATCCCCAATAGGGTCGGGAAGAGTCAGACCTGACTGAAACAACTGAACAAAAACAAATATCTCAGTCAGTAAACCGACATTTATTAAGATCTTACTATGTGTCAGACATTGCACTAAGTGCTGGGGATACCAAAAAAGAAGAAAAATACAGTCTCTGACCTCAAGGAGCTCACATTTTGTTGAAGAGGAATGTCCTCAGCATATCTGACAAATGGGCATCTAGCATTTACTTGAAGAATATCCAGTGGAGAGGACTCCACTCCTTCCCAGAAGCAGCCCAGTGTACACTGAGACAGTGCTAATCATTAATAAGTGTTTCCTCATGTGACCCAGGGCTCAATCCTATGCATTTGAATATCTCTCCTCATTGGTAGAGAGAGTGATTGCTCCAGTTCAGTGTCTGCATCTTTGGGTCAAGTTGGTCAGGGCTGGTCAGAGCTTGAGAGATTTCTGGGAACTTTCCCTTGATTAAGATTATTCTGTTTCCATTTCTCTTCCCCTTCCTTTTCTTCTCCCTTCTTCTTCCTCTTCTCCCTCTTTTTTTCTCCCTCTCCCCCACCCCCTTCCCAATCAGGAGAGTTCATCCATTCTGTGTATTGTTCGACTTCTGTTGACTATTGGTTAGGATACATAAATTTATTGGCCAGTATATATACATTGGTCCCCACTCATTGGTCCTAGTCCTCTGCCCTACTTGTCTGGTGACTTGACTTTTGGCCACTTTATCATTATAGACATCCACCCATTCCACCCAGGCAATACAGATGAAGTCAAAGGACATGAAACTTAAGTTAATTCCTGTGTCTGCTTGTCATTAGTTCTGGTTTAAGGTCTGGCAAGGGAATATGTAAATAAGGGCTACAATGAGATTGTGGGATTATCTGTCAATTTCAATAACCTACGATCACCATTCCCTCTTCTCCATCACCATAGGTGATAAAGAGTTGGCACTGCTGCCCAGATGTCACCATTTCTAATTTGACATTAACTTTTATGGCGAGAGGGAAATGTCCACTTTATTCTCCAATACCACTGACTTTGGGTCCAAAGAACCTTGTTCACTTGCTTCATAATTAGCCATGCTCAGATCGACATAGTTCTGATCATGGTGGGGAAGCCCTTCTGTGGCACATGGGAATCTATTTAGGACCTGACACCTTGCAAAACTGGGTAACTAAGTTGCTGATGCAGCAATTTGGCAGTGATGGGCATTAAATTTGTTTAACTTTTCATAGTAAATTTCACTCAAGAGAAAAAAATAAGTGAGAATGTTTATGTGGGCCTTTAATTATGAGGGAAAGTCCACATGTCATTTCCATTTTCCAAGGCAAACATACAGATGATTGGGAGTTTTTCAGCACACTACAGTATATATAGTCAAGCCACAAAATACATTGAGTACCATTATGTATACATTTTAGGTCCTGTAAATCCAAGGCCTCCTATACATCCCAAAACACAAGATTAAATTACAGAGCACCCTTCCCAGAAGGCTGCTGCTGAAAAACATGTGGAATATTTTATGCTAAAATGTGTCGCGATTTAATGACATTGCCTCAGAAAAAATACAATAGTCAGACAAACCCATGCTAATTTTTCTGTCTGCCACAACCCTTGGCACTTGAGTCTTCCAGGGAGATATTGTTTTGAGTGGTTGAGAAGCAAAAAGTTTTAAATTAAGTGAAAGGGTGTCTTAGCAGAATCAATGGGCATAAAGTGCACACTGAAGTGTGTGTGTGTGTGTGTGTGTGTGTGTGTGTGTGTGTTTTAGGGCAATGAGAGTTAAGTGACTTGCCCAGGGTCACACAGCTAGTAATTGTCTGAGGCTGGATTTGAACTCAGGTCCTCCTGAATTCAGGGCTAATGCTTTATCTACTGCGCCACCTTGCTGCCCCTACACTGAAGTGTTAATGAGCGACTTTATTATTAACCAGTGCTCTCAAAGGGAGGGACATGGGGATAATTAAACACTAGATAGAACTATCATTAAATCTTTAAGCCTGAGATATATCTGCATGTATGTTTATCAATTCATTCAAATTTTCCACAAACGTTAAAACCACTATTGTACCACGCCAAGAGGAAAGTTTCAATGTTATTGGTTGCCCTCAACACTGTTAGGAAATGCCTTTAGGATAGTTTTTTTTTTAAATCACTTTTGAGTCCACTCTTTCATTGAAGATACTTATGAACCCTCATGAATACTGGCATGTACTGCTAACTAAATTCAGAGAACAATTATTCCCATAGTATAGAGGATAGAGACTTGGAGTCAGGAAAACCTGAGTTCAAATTTCCCCTTCAGACAGCTGTGTGACCCTGTACCACTTCACCTCTCTGGACCTCAGTCAACCCATCTGTTAAATGAGGGGATTGGACTCCATGGCTTTTAAAGTTTCTTTCAGCTCTCAGTCTATGATCTTCTGATCTGCAGAATCCACCTTGAAGGTTCTAGCCTTTAAAGCAGAAAGTCTAAGCAGTGTTTATTTCAAGCCAAACAATGCATCCAGTCATTTTGAAAAGAACCACATGAGATATTTTAAATGAAGTGGTGAAGGGAGTAGTGGGTAGATTCAAGCAAACATCCCCTCACTTTTTTCTTGGATCCAATACAAGCTTCTCATTTCAGGGATGTTTTTTGGTGCCTTTTTCTAAGCACTGTGATCTGTGGTGCCTCAAGATTGATCTTATGTCTTCACTTCTCTTGAAAATGATGTCAAGGCCCAGAATAGTGCTCAAAGCTCTGAGCTAGGCTAGCCCAGAGCTGATCACAGACTCAGCCACACCCCTCAATTCAGACTATCATATTGGGTTGGAATCATGGACAGTGCTTAGAAATATAAGTCATCAAAGAGGGGATGCCCAGAGTCATTTGTGTGATAACTTAGATCCGAGCCCAAACCAATAGCTAGGCATCTCCCAAAGGGGGCAGAGTCTGGACTCAACACCCAGAGCTATAGTGTAGGGACACCCAAAGTTAATCTTGGACTCAGCTCTAGCCCTAGCCCAGCCCAACATCTCAAGGTCTGGAGCATGGGCTTAATCTGGGTTCAGCACCCAGAGCACCCAGTGGAATAGAGGTGGTCTTTGGGTGGGGATTGCCCAGAGCAGATTGTGAACTCAGTCCCTTGCTCAAGAAAGCAAGGCAGGGGTGTCCCTCAAGGATTTGAGATCCCAGCAAAGGCTGGTTTTTTTTTTCAGTAATATTTTGAGGCCAGGGATTCATAGACATAAAACCAGAAGAAGTGAAACATTCCAAAATACTTACAAGCAAAACTCAAAGAAAAATATAGCTTGCCTATGAGATGGATTAGAATTCCTAAAGGAAATAATGTAATAGTTTAAAATGAGATTAAAATGGTATTATAAATGGAATGAAAGCAATAGAGGAAAGAATAGGAAAATAAATGAAAATAATAGAGAAGAGACTTGGGGAGAGAACCAACAATTTGGCACAAGAGGCACAACACCTTACCCAAGAAATAGACTTTCTAAAAATTAGAGAGGCCAAACAAATTAATGAACCCATGAAACTATAAGAAATATAAAAACAAAGACATGATTTTTTTAAAAGATGAAGTATAAGACATATTATATATAAAAAACTGATCTAGAAAACAGATCAAAGAGAGATATTTAAGAATTATTGGACTACCTGAAAGCCATGACCAAGAAATCATGAAAAGAAATCACTTATATATCTTAGAATCAAAGAGCAAAGTAAAAATAGAAAGAATCCAACAGTTCCTCTCTCTCCCACACATAACAAACTTTAAAATGAAAACTCCTAGAAATGGCATAGCCAAAATCCAGAATTTCCAGGTTAAAGGAAAATATGCTGTAAACAATGAGAAAGAAAATGTTCAACTACGTAGGAATCACAATCAGAATCTCACACGATTTAGCAGCCACTAGGATGAAGAATCAGAGATTATGGAATACAATATTCCATGGGAAAAGATACAGGCTGATGACCAAGAAGAATACGTTACTAAGCAAAATACAGTACAATCTTATGAGGGTTGGAATATAGACCTTTAATGAAATGGAGAACTTCTAAGCATTCTTGGAGAAAAGACCATAACTTATTAGAAAATTTAAAGTCCAACCACAGGAGGAAAGAGAAATACAAAAAGACAAAGCAAACATTGAGAACAATATAAGCAAATATATAAAAAATAAGCAACCAGAAAAAACTTTACTAAAATGTTGTGCTTTTTTCCTAATGTTATCAGCTTGAGTCCCTATTCCAATTTGGTTTCCCCAAATGTTAACCTCCCAATGTTCCATTTAACTAATTACAATCAATAAGCTTTTTTACAAATGGGCATTTACTTAGAATTCACAACATGAATGAGAGTACAGACTTTTGCCCATACATACACCAGGGGATGGACTTCCTGTATTTATCCCTAGGGAGAATGGACTGAAATTTAATGTAGTCTCTGGGTAGTATTCATCCCACCAAATTCACTTCTAAATGAGGCATAACCCTTGTACGAAGGGTTAGCACATCCAAGGTACTACTCAGGGCCTTATTACTGGACATTTGGCCTAGACTCCACTACTAAACCTTCTGGTGGCTAAACTTTTCTCCTGACCTTTAATGTTCAACAGGTTGTAGCCATCTTCCATGCCCTTTGCCTAAAAGGATGGACTCAACAGATGCTTTTGGCTTTATGCTAGCTCTGTGTGAGAGAGGGTCCAAAGCCCCTCCCCCACCTGGAGGCCCTCAATGACTTGTCCTATTTCTTCAGGGCCAGCAAGTATGGAAAGAGCCACACCAAGAGATTGGTCTTGGCTTATTTGTTTGTTTTTGGTGAGGTAATTGGGGTGACGTGACTTGCCCAGGGTCACACAGCTAGTAAGTGTCAAGTGTCTGAGGTTGGATTTGAACTCAGGTCCTCCTGAATCCAGGGCTGGCGCTCTATCCACTGTGCCACCTAGCCACCCCCAGTACACAGATTTTTTAAAAGAAAGATTGAAACAGAGGATTTGATGAAGGAAATTCCTTCTGCAAAGCCTTGTTAAAGGTATTCTGTCAATGAAGAAAAGATTTCTCCCTCCCTACATTGCAGACTTGGAGACAATGGATGTGGCATAGTAGACATGGTACCTATGCTGGTTTAATTCATGAACTGCCTTTTGCTCTTTTAAAATCTTTTTTATAAATCTTGCTTTGCCTTGGGGCGGGGGAAGAAAATATTCAGAAATGAAGGTGATATCAAAACAAAAGGCAACAATACAAATAAGACCAAAACATTTTTTTAAAGTGCTCTACTGTCTGTTTGTTTTTTTTTTAATTGGGACTGTTTCAGAATATCCACAATGTAAGTTTTCCATGAGACACAGTATGGCAGCATGGAGATAGAGTTGGCCAAGGAGTCAGGAAATTTGAATTCAAGTCCATGCCACTGGCACACAAGGTCTTTGCGATCCTAAACAATCCCCTAACCTCTCAGTGCCTGAGACAACACTCCAGGACTAGGTATAAGAACAGGTACATATCTGCCTTGGCAGAGAGTTTCTCACCAGAATTTTTTAAAACCAATTTAATCACTGGCCTGGACACACAGACAAGTGGTTTCCATATCCCTAAGGTAACTATAAAGGTCCTTTGAAAGTGAGTGATGGTCAGCTAGGTGGCACCGGCCCTGGATTCAGGAGGGCCTGAGTTCAAATCCGGCTTCAGACACTTAACACTTACTAGCTGCGTGACCCTGAGCAAGTCACTTAACCCTCATTGCCCTGCCAAAAAAAAAAAAAAAAGTGGTCGATTCCCCCGCACAGTCATTTCTAGCTTCCAGGACCGGGGCCTAGTGCCCAGGGGCGGGGTTCAGCCTCTGGTCAAGCTCCCCTGCCGACTGGTGTCCGGGCAGGTTCCCTCAGCTGCCAACATGCAGAATGATGCCAGCGAGTTTGTGTACCTGTACGTGCTGCGGAAATGCTCTGCGAGCAACAAGATCATCGGGGGCCAAGGACCATGCGCCCATCTAGGTTGACAAGGTCACGAACAGATTCAATGGCCAATTTAAAACATGCAATTCGTAAAATGGGAGAATCTATTCTCTGGCTAGCAAAAAAACAGTGATGGTATTGTTTCAAAGAATTTCTAATTGAAGAAATTTTCTGGAATATGTCTTAATTAATCAGAAAAAGAGTGAGCCAGAGAGAGAGAGAGAGAGAGAGAGAGAGAGAGAGAGAGAGAGGTCAAGGAAGCCACTTTTAATGTATGTCTGCCCTATTATCTTTAATTCTAACCCTAACCCTAATACAAGAGAATAAAAAAAGGGGGTGGGGGAAGAAAATGATCTGGGCTTACTCTCCTAACCCCAACTAACACTAGCAGGTCAGGTCCCCAGAGGGTGGTTGGCTGCTTCTCCCCTCGGTTTTTTAGGGGTAACTAGCTCTAGCACACTTCTGGTACAAAGGATCTTCTCTCTCTAGTGCACCTTTCTGCCCATATACACAATTTTATTCCCTCTCAGGAGTTTGGCTGGAACTGCCTTCACCACTGAGCTGGCCAAGAATGGGAATGCCTGGGTTCATTTGGGTGACTATTTTATACTAGCTGCACAAGGTGAGATTAAGACTCCAAAAGCAACCCCAATACACTTTATGTGTAGTTTTATTCCACTTCATCCAATGACTTTCCCTTCTTCCAAATTGATTAAAGATTTTTCACACTTGGTTTAATGATTTTGAATGACTGATTCAATATGTGCTCTTATCTGTTCACTAGTAGTTCCTTGAAATGGAGTGGGGTCATTGACTAGTTGAGTAAATCCACCTCCATCCCTACCCCAAACTCTCTATTGTCTCTCCCCCTCCCCATTATGTTTGTGGGGTTTTTTTAGTTTAAGTTTTAAATTTGTGGAATAAAACAAAGATTTCCATAACATAGTATAATAAAAATATGATTGCACATGAAACTACCAATATGTTATACGTGACTCGGTATTCCTTTTAAATATGTAATAAAATTATTATGTAAATTTCTCTTTTCTTCCCTCCCTGTCCCCCACCCTTGAGACAGCTACCATTAGACACAAATATGTACGTGTGTGTGTATATATGTATAGAGAGAGATATAATCATTCTATGCATACTTCTATTTATTAGTTCTTTCTCTGGGTGCAGATTGTGTCTTCTTTCATATGTCCTATTAGTCATAATTGTCAACATGACTTATTTGCTCAAATCTGTCCATTAAAAATATTGCTGATACTACATAATTCATTCTCTTAGTTTGTTTTTAATATTTATTTTGAAATTTTGAGTTCCAAATTCTCTTTTTCCCTACAACCTCTCCCCTACCCATTGGGAAGACAAGAGGCTTTGTTACACAATTAAATAATCTACCAGGTCTGAATCCTATCTTCAAGAACATTATAGGATAGAGCCCTGGCCCTGGAGTCAGGAGGACCTGAGTTCAAATCCAGCACCAGATATTTATTAGCTATGTGACCCTGGGCAAGTCACTTAACCCCAATTTGAGAGGGGGAGGAAATGGAGGAGTTAGAGGAGGACATTACAAAAAGAAGTTCCACACAAAGCCCAAAGAGAACAAATACTTTATCAACAGGAGTAATCAGGGAAGGCTGCATGGAGAAGGTTGAACTGAAATTGAGTTTATAAGATCTATCTGTAAAGGCAGTAGAGGAAAAGGCAAGTGTGCCGATTTGGGGTCATAGAAGCTAGGTTCAAATTCTGACTCTATTGTTTTACTGTATCCTCTCTGTGATGTCCGGCAAGTCACTTAATTTCTCTGGGCCTCAGTTTCCTTATCTGTAAAATTAGGGGGGTGTTTGAGTAGATGGTGTAAATAAGCCCCTCCTAGCTCTAAATTCTATGATCTTAGTAAGGGAAGAAGACTAGAGAAATGAAGGGAAAAAGAGCCCTGGATTAGGGGTGGGGTGGGGGGGGAGAGTGTCTGCTGATCTAGATCCAAACCCTACTTCTACTATTCATTAACTATTTTGATATTGGGCAAGTTACCCCTCCCCCTTTATTCTGTTATGGTCATTTTTCAGTCATACCCTACTCTCTGTGAGCTCATTCGGGGTTGTCTTGGCAAAGAGACTGGAGTAGTTTACCATTTCCTTCTCCAGCTCACTTTACAGATTAAGAAACTGAGACAAACAGGGCTAAGTGACTGGCCCAGGGTCACATGGGTAGTAAGTGTATGAGGCCATATTTGAACTCAGGTCTTCCTGCCTCCAGGCCCTGTGCTATATCCACTGAGCAACCCGGCTGCCACCACTGTACTTTAGTATCCCCCTTCTGTAAAATATGTTTGGACTGGATGATTTCTAAGGGGCTTTGCTGCTCTGAATCTGAATACCCTTGATAAAACTCCCCAAACAAGAAACACAGAGGAGAGAGCCACAGGACATGTTTTAAAGGAAAGAATATCCCATTTGGAGAGTTCCCTAAGTATGGAGGAGAGTAATATGAGATAAAAGTTGAAAAGACCAGGGAGTACCAGATAGTAGATGGGATTGAAATCTAGACTAAGGTTCATAATATATGGAATTCAGAGCACTTTAGGGGTCATGTAGTCCTACCTCTGGTTTTTTTTTTGTTTTTTTTTTTGTTTTTTTTAGTGAGGCAATGGGGCTTAAGTGACTTGCCCAGGGTCACACAGCTAGTAAGTGTTAAGTGTCTGAGGCCGGATTTGAACTCAGGTACTCCTGACTCCAGGGCTGGTGCTCTATCCACCCTACCTCTGTTTTGTTTTTTTTGTGAGGCAATTGGGGTTAAGTGACTTGCCCAGGGTCACACAGCTAGTAAGTGTTATGTGTCTGAGGCTGGACCCAAACTCAGGTCCTCCTGACTCCAGGGCTGGTGCTCTATCCACTGGGCCACCTAGCTGCTCCCTACCTCTGTTTTTACAGATGGAGAAACTGAGGCCCAGAAAGATTACATGACTCACACAGGAAATAAAATTCACATAGATAATAATGATAGAGTTGAGATTCAGACCCAGATCCTTTGTCTCCAGATCCGTCTCTGTTTCTACAATAACACGATGCTCCTTTCAATTGAATAGTGAATTAGATTTTAACTTCTTGAAGGAAGCAGTTATTTTCTTTTTTCTTCTACAAGAGATTTGTACTTTTTTAGTACCTCGGACAGCCCTTTAGATGATGACCAATGATGGTAATGAAGGTACGTCATAGTTTTCCCAGGCACTTCATAGACGGACTTTTGATATGCTCTGAACGGGTCTAGAAAACAGCGTCTGTGGGGGGTATATTCGAGGAATTCCCAGGTCACTGCTTTGATTCTTGGCTCTAACAAGGAAAGCTCTGTTGTGTCCTTTAGCAAAGGACAGAAAACCTTTCAGATTGAACAACTGCTTGGGTGGCCAGCGGCTGGCTATATGTGTAGAGATCTGTTCTCTTTAGCACAAGATAGAGTCAGATTACATCTTGCATGGTGCAAAAGGAATTTCAGGTATATGACTTGTTAAGTGGGAAATGTACCTAAAAAATCCCTGAAAGAGCCTTTTTGGATTAGAGCCTGTATTTCTTTTGTATAAGATTAATTCTAGGAAATATGCAAAATAGTAAAAACTATAATTAAAGTATATCAATAATATTATTAATTAGGTAATAATAATAATAGTAGTAGTAGTAGCTAACATTTAAATAACACTTACTCTGTGCCAGGCATTGTGCTTAGTGCTTTACAATTATTATCTCATTTATGCCTCACAACCCTGTGAAGTAGGTGCTATCATCATCATCTCCATTTTACAGTTTGACTAAATTGCGTCAAATAGAGGTTAAGTGACTTGCCTAGACTTACACAGCTAGAAAGTGTCTGAGGCCAGATTTGAACTCAGGTCCTCTTGATTCCAAGCCAGTAGTTCCTTCACTGAACTCTAAGTTATTCTTTGTTATTATTACTATTATTCCCATTGATCCTCTTCAAAAAATGAAGGAGAAATAACATTTAAAAAATTTTGTGTGTGTGTGTGAGGCAATTGGGGTCAAGTGACTTGCCCAGAGTCACACAGCTAGTAAGTGTTAAGTGTCTGAGGCCGGATTTGAACTCAGGTCCTCTTGAATCCAGGGCTGGTGCTCTATCCACTGCACCACCTAGCTGCCCCCAAATAACATTTTGAATAAGTCACTGAGCTCCTTTCAGAAGCTCACTTTCCTCAATTATAAAATGGGGATAATAATATTTGTCCTACCTACCTCACAGAGATATTGGAAGGGAAGCACTTTGCCAACCTCAAGCCTCTATATAAATGTAAATTGTCATTATCATTAGTATAATTTAGTCTAATCCTCAATTGAGGATACTATAGGTAGGTGGGACAGTGGGTAGAGTGCTGGTCTTGGAGTCAGAAAGGCCTGAGCTCATATAATGCCTCTGATACTGACTAGGCTGTGTGACCTTGGACAGTTCATTAACTTCTCTCCATTTCAGTTTCCCAATCTGTAAAGCAAGAGGGTTGCATTTAGTGGCCTCTAAGGTCCCTTCCAACTAAAAAGAAAAAAAACTGTAATCAAGCCAATGAAATGACTTGTCCAAGGTAACAGGTAGTAAATGCCAAGTTTCAAACCCAATTCTTTGGATTCTAAGTCCTGTGGTCTTTCAACTAATAATGGCTAGGGAATATTGGTCAAAGAGACAAAAAACCTGGCTTTTAGTCCTAGCTCCTTCGCTAACTAGCTGTATGACTTGGATAAATCACTCACCCATTCTGGACCTCAGTTCTTCTCATTTGTAAAATAGCTGGAATCAATGAGCTCTCCACTTTCTCCCAGTTCTGACTTCTGGTGACTCTGTAGCACCAGTCTGGCTTAGTGATATGAGGCTTTGCTTCTCCTCTCTGCCATTACATTATCTCACCAGGGGGAATGGTTATGGAACAGAGTTATATACTCTGGGGATTAGTGAATATTTGACTTATGACTTATGCGAGTAAACCAAAGGCAAAAACTCAGAACAAAATGGGGGGTGGGTGCAGTAGCAGGGATTGGGATTTTTTTTTCTTATTTGAAAGGGTCTTCAATTTTTCTGGCTCACAATCAGATGGAGGAAGTAGCAACATCCTGGATTTGAGTATGTCTGATATCTCTGCCATGTGTGTCTTGATGGCAGAGGAAGCCAGGTCCCAACCCTATCTGTGAAATCCAGCCCTGAAGAAGACTGAGAAGAATGAAGAGTCCAGAAGCCCAGAACATGCTTGGGCAGACAGCCTCCTCAACCTTTCAGCTCTAATTATGCATTTGGTTTCCTATATTCCTTCCCTCCTTCAGTGGTTGACCTCAAAAACCACCTAGAAGTTGTTCCTTCAATAAAATCTCCTGCCAGGGTAGCTAGTGAGGTCAGCTATTGTGCATCCCTGGCCCCCAACCTCTTGAGCCAATGCCAACCCAAGTCTCTGCTTACACTTAGAAAATGAGCACAAGACTTTCATGATTACCTTATACCACCATTGTCTTTTTGCACATGGGACAACCAAAATCATGGAATCCCTAAAACCTAATCCCAGAGGCATTAGAGATGATATTTGGTTGAAGATCCCTCCTTGACTCTGAAATCTTTGACCTTTGGGTCAGTGAGACCTGAGTCAGCTAGATTTCACAGGGGAGAGAGTTCTGGCCTTGAGCCAGGAAGACCCGAGTTCAAATTCAGTCTTGGACACTAGCTGGGTGACACTGGGCAAATCACTTAACCTTTATTTGTTTCAGTTCCTCATTTGTAAAGTGGAAATGATAATAGTACCTACCTCCCAGGACTGTTTTGTGAATAAAAGGAGAGAGTATTTGTGAAGTGCTTTACAAATTTTAAAGGACTATATACATAATGCTAGCTTATTATTGAGCCTGTTGTTGTTTGTCCTTCATTCTTTTTTTTTTTTTTGGTGGGGCAATGAGGGTTAAGTAACTTGCCCAGGGTCACACAGCTAGTAAGTGTCTGAGTCCAGATTTGAATTCTGTAAGGAGTCTTTCTCACTCCAGGCCTGGCACTCTATCCACTGTGCCACTCATTTGCCCAATGAAAGAAGAGGCAAAAGGAAAAAGAGAAAAGCCAACTCTGGACAACCCATTACATAGATTATTAGTCCCAGAACAATAGAATTGATTTCTGAAATAGGAGAGGATATCAGATAATTTGCTGAACTATAGCTATTAAACTTGAAGGAATAAAGAAAAATGGAAAATATATGGAAAGGCTAAAGTAATACAAAAGCAGTTGGAAAAAATATTACTTCATATGGTAGTTACAATTTTTTCCTTAAAGCCAAACTGAAGATCAGATGCCACTGCAAACAGGTAGAAGGAGATTATCCCAGGTCATTCATCCTACAATCACAAAAGCTATGCATGGAATGGGATCATCATTTTATAGTTTGCTGTAGGTTTTGGTTTGGGGAGTCACAGACAAAACCTCAAGTGGAAATTGGCTCAAGAACACAGAGTCTAGCTCTCCAGCAGTAGTATGATGGGGGAGACAGACTAGCTGCTGGTCTCAAGGAATGCTGGAAAACCACAAACATTCTAGACTTGTGTCCAAAACATCCCACTTTTGTGAAGGCACAATGAAACTAATAGCAACTGTGCTTTAACATTATAGTTGGAAAAAAAATCAGACTGATTTTCAAAACTTCTGTGTGTCTTTAAGACTTCTCATGGGAACTTGTAGTTCCTTTCCAAACCTTAATCATTTATCATTCTACATTGGCATAGTTCTTAGGATCCTAGAATTATAAGGTTTTCAATTTGGGAACGACTTAATGGATCACTGATTCCAATCTTCGTATTTTACAGACGAGGAAACTGAGGCCCAGGGAAATTAATGGTTTGATGAACAGGTACTAAGTCATGCCAAATCTACTGTTCTTTTCACTGCACCACACTGCCTCTCCATCATTCCATAATGGGATTTGCTTTAGACAGTATTGTCTTAAGCATAGGTCCTTCCTTCCCATCCTCGCTAGCCTGCTTTCCTACTATCTGTTTCCCTGTCTGCTCCCCAGTGCCACTGGTAACTTCCAGATCAACCTCATTTCCTGAGGGTCTAGATATTTTTTTCCATTTTCCCATAGACATCCACAAATGTTTATTAGCTGGCTAGAGTTAGTTCTATAGGTTTCACCTCATAACCACTGAACTTAAAGCATCTGAAAACATCATTTGTTTTTTTTTTTTTAATTCTCCAGTTTTCTACAATTCAGACTTCAGATCATAGGTCTAGAACTGGAAAGGAGGTCATATAATTCAACTCCATCATTTTTCAGATGAGGAGACGAAAGCCCAGAGAGACTATACAGGTAGGAGGAAGTGGCCAAGCTGATAACTGAACCCAAGCCTTTTGATCTCAAACCTAGCCCCTGTAGCCCAGATCTTTTCCTAAAAGAAAGCTGACAGTGTATATGTTTGGGAAATATGAGATATCAATCATACCCAGAGAAATTCCTTTCTAATGATGGCTAATAACAAGAAAATAGTTTGCTCCTTACATTTTTTTCCATGCCTAGTATGAAAACACATTTTCAAAGGTTTACAAAGCACTTGGCTCATAGCAGCCCAGTGAAGCAGGTAATACAACTGTCATTTCCCCCATTTTACAGATGAGGAAGTTAAGGTCATGTCCAAATCACACAACTACTAAGTATGGAAGCAAGTATTTCTACTTCAAGTCCAGGGTATTTTGTATCATATCATACCAACAATTGACCAAGAGCACAGAAATCTAAGAGTGGGTGTGGCTTTGGATAAGTCATCTAACCTCTGAAAAAAAAATTTAAATTGACCTCTAAAGTCCTTTTCAGCTCTAAATTCAAGATCCCACATTTGGATAAATTGGTATTTCAAACTTGAAAGCATCAATAGAATCCATCATTTCAAAGGCTGCCACCCATTCCTTTGACAAGTCCATTAGGAATACAGGGAGCTAAGAAAAATTCCTGGTTATGGTGAAAGGTGAAAAATGTTTAAACCCTGACTACATGGAGACTAAGAATGGGGAAAAAAAGTGTGATGGTGTTCACGAGGTACTTTTGCCACCGCAAATTTGGTACTCTCCCTGTTGCCTTCATTCCTGATTTGAACTGGACTAGTAGGGCAGTTAGGTGGCACAGTGGATAAAGCACTCAGGGGAGGACCTGAGTTCAAATCCAGCCTCAGACACTTGACACTTACTAGCTGTGTGACCCTTGGGCAAGTCACTTAACCCTCAGTACCCTGCAAAACAAAAAGAAACAAAAAAACCTGGACTAGTGATTTCATCAGAGGAGCGAACCCAGGTATGGAAATCCCTTCCTCAGGCAGAGATCAGAAATTCTACTCTAACAAGCAGTTTTAGAGAAATGCTGGGACCCCAAGAGCTTCAGCAACAGTACAACTAGTATCCTGCGTTTCAGAAGCAAGAATGGAGCCCAGATTTCCTGACACCATCCTGCCAGGCTGCCTCTGAAATAGCAATAGTAATGGTAAGCATACATGTAGAAGTTTTAAATGTACAAAATGCTTTAAATATATAGTAATACACCCGAACCTCACTATGACTCTGTAAGAAAGGTACTAAAAAGGGTAATATTGTCCCCATTTTATAGAGGAGGAAACTGAGGCCCAGAGAGTTTAACTGACTTGCCCAGGGTTAAACATATCCCGAGTGTCAGGGGGCAATATTTGAACCCAGGCTTTCCTAACTTCAAGTCTAGCATGTTAGATTCTCTGCCAAGCTTTCCCCATGTAGTTTCCAGCCTATTTTACAAAGGCTCTTCCCAGAGAAGCTGTGTTCTCAGGAGCTTCAGGATCATTCTAAAGGGAGGAATGCCCACTACCATGTGGAGAGCCTTTTCAAGTGCTCTCAGAGAACCAAAGCAAACTGACGGCATCAGTTTATTATCTGTGCACGCTGGGGCCCCTCGGTAAAATCCCCCAGACACGCATGTCACTCCCCCTGCGAGTCCCTCCCTCCCACAACTTCTCATTCACTGGCTCTGCACATTTTTGACAGTTTCTTCAGCTCCAGAAGTTGCCTTAGAGCCCTCTATCCTGATACAGCTCGGACCGCAGCTGGAAACGCACCAGCCTATTGGCTGCTTGGGCAAAGAGGTAAGGTAAGGAGTCCTCCAATCACTTTCTTGCAAGGTACAGGAGGAGGGGCGGGCTGTGGTTGAACAGGGGGCTAAAGTGGGAATGTTGCAAGTTCAGCCTGGAGAGTAGGGACTTTGTGGAGAGAGAGAGAGACAGCAAGAGAGAGAAGGAGAGGGGGCAAGAAGGGGAGAGGGAGGGAGGTAGAGGGAAGGGGGTGATGGGAGGACACACTGAGGAGAAAGTCAAGAGAGACAGTTAGCAACAAAGGAAACTCCCTTTGTTTCAGTGACTGAAGCCAAGCTCAAGAAACTTTTACAAGAAAGGGGAGCAATAGGTGGAGACCCACATTTTTTGGAACCTGTGTGAGAGAGAATTTTCAGGAAATAGAATTTGAGGTGAAGCGCCTGGGACCAGGGCGGGGAAGAGGAGAGGCATCAATAGTGGCATTAAAATGGAAATACAAGGAAAACTTGGAGTGCACTATTGAAAAACAAAACAAAACTTTGTCCAGGGAGAAAGAATAAATCCCAAAGAACTATATTTCTGTTTAAATATTTCTTCAGCTAAAACATCACTTTCCCTGTATTATTCGGGGCATATGCATGACCCTGAAGCTGCGCCTCTCGCTTTCTGACGGGAGTATTAATTATCTGCTAAGCAAAAGGACCTCTTCAAGCATCCTGCACCTTTGGTTCAGAGAATTTTTCTCTTCCTAGTCAATTTATGCCCATCTCACAGGAAGAATCAATGACTGGGAAAGACTAAACTGCCACACAAAACCCCCCGATTCTCAGGTACTGTCAGCTCCTCTCTCTCCTTGCATATGTTGTGCAGCTTTTGTAAAATTCCTTTCCCCCTTTTAACCTCTCTTCCTTGATTCTCTTCCAAGTCATTCCCATTTTATGCCAGATCTGGGGGTCTAATGCTTTTGCATCCTTCTAAATCTCCAACCCAGGAGCATATTCCAAGCCTTTGCTAATGGGGAGGGGGAGACTATTTCCAAACAAAATGACCATGAAATGGTTAGCAATTGATTACTTGAAAGCACCTATACTTATATTAAACTGGATTGGGCCAGGACCCTTACATATCTGTTTTCTAAATGCGGTTAGCTTCCTAGCTATACAAAGCTAATCCTATAAGCACTTTGACATCAGTGTTACTTTCAACTAAGTTATAACTAAAGGAATATACACAGTCAGGCATTGAAAGAAGCAATTTATTGAAAGTTCCTAAACATTTTGCAAGAATAATTTCTTTCAGATAAGCAGCAAAAAGTTTCAGGGCAGTCCTTGGGTTAGGGGTGAGGGGAGTGGTGGTGGAAGTAGGTAAATTAGGTTTGGCTACTGATGCTGACCCAACATGTGGGCAACAGAAGTGACCTTTAGTGAGGGACTCTGTGCCTCTTACTTCTGGGGATACTCCATAGAGCAACAACAGCATTTAGAAGGAAGAAGAAAGAAGAGCAGAAAGAGGTGGTAACAAAGGGAGAATGTCTTGACTGTGATATGCTCTATGGATCCAGGGCAGGGTTACACTTGCAAAGTATCTGTGTTTCTTTCTGCAGCTCAGCACTGAAGGCTGCTTGAACCTTCTTCCCATCCAGCCCCTTACCATTGTTAGTCATTATTTGGCAATAAAGCAGCCTGCGTGTTCTCCCTGGCCAGGGCCCAGGCAAAGACAATGTACAAACACTCCCAATAACATACAGTGGGATTCCGTGGTAACTGGATCCTCATTAAGCTCTCTGGTTTCACTTTTTAACAACTCCTAAATAACATGCCCCCTGCTGCTTTTCATTAAGAAAGTGAGAAGCTGTGAAGGAACTTTCTTGATGACAAACATTCCTCTGGATGACAGAGGTTTTTTTTTTTTTTTTTTAAATAATTTTGAGGGTAGCAGACAGTACAGATTCCCCAAGAACAAGTCTGTGACAGTCGTGGACAAGGATGACCAGATGTACTTATCTTCCAGGAAGGTTGGGGAAGAAGGGAGGATGCTGGGGTCTGGTTCTCTGTACTTGTCCTTGTTGACAGAGATGTTGTTTCAGGATGAAAGTAAAAGGCAAAGAACTCCCTCACTTGCTGGCCTCTCTGGTCAGTGTCTGCCTGGCCACCCTACCCTATGGCAGTGCCTGCCCCCGCCGCTGTGCCTGTTACGTCCCTACGGAGGTGCATTGCACGTTCCGGTACCTCACTGCTATTCCAGATTCCATCCCTGCCAATGCAGAACGCATCAACCTGGGGTAGGTGAAATACTCCCCTACTTTCTTTGGAAGTCTTTGGCCTGAGCTTCCCTGAGTAGGGAAAAATTATGCCTGCTTTCTCAGGAGGCCACTAATAAAGGGAATTCTGGGTTTTAGGAAATGGGAAATAAAAGTTTAATATTGTTTTCAGCTTCTTGGGAAATGGACAGTGCAAAAACTAACCAAAACCTAGTGGTGGTTTCAATAATTTTTAAGAGTTTTTTTTTTCATTTTAACTTTTTGTGCCTTTTTTTCCTCATTACTGATTGGGGAAGAGGGAGAAGGAGTAGGGTTTGCCAGTCCAAGTCCCTAGGTATTGAAGGAGTTTATAGAGCAGTATGGTGTAATGGAGAATTCACTAGTCTTGGGATCAGAAATCCTGGCTGTTTGGTGAGGTAATACTGCTCATGATTATAGGGTCTTAGAATCACAGATACAAAGCTGGAAGAGACTTCAGAGATTATCTAGTCCAACCCTCCATTTTACAGGGAAACCTGGGGTGGGGGGAGTTTGAATCATTTGTCCAAGGAAGTAAATCTCTTGAAAATTTTTACAAACAGGTTAATATACTAAACCAGTTTCATCCTTAGCTGACACATCTCTCCAGTTGGCAATAAGATATGTTTTCTGGGTGAGGTGATTTCTGAGTTCCTTTGCTGTAGTGATTGATTTATGTTGGTGAAACATTTCTAAAGAAGTGGTAATCACCCATGTCAATGTCTGTTCCTTTATCCATTTCCCTTTGGGAGGGCATAGAAAGCTTTTAAAAATAGATCAATATGGAATAGTTTTAACTGAACATTGTATCTGTATATGTTTAGATGATGCATATATGTGTCTATATGCACATAGTTTAACAATTAATGTGTTGTGATATTGTCTATAGTCTGTTATGAAGATGATAACCCTTACTTTTTAATGTCTTTCAGAAGAAAGAGCTCTGTCTTTGAACTCAAAAGACCATCTGGTTTTGTGCTATTATCCCTGTTTCTGAATATGTTGGCCACATTTAATGGCTAATAAATTGTTCAAAACCATTCATTAATATGATTTCTAAAATTCTGAACCCTCATTGCCATTTCAAAGAAAAAATGTTTTTATGAATAATTTGGGAAATATTACACAAACAAGACCCACTTTTGTTTGGTAGGCAAAGGTAAAAGAGGTAAAACTCTCCTCTTTCCAATTTCCTTTGTGGAAAGCCTCAAGCATGGTTTCTTTTTTTGGGGTGGGGGTGGCAGGACAATGAGGGTTAAGTGACTTGCCCAGGGTCACACAGCTGGTGTCAAGTGTCTGAGGCTGGATTTGAACTCAGGTCCTCCTGAATCCAGGACCAGAGCTTTATCCACTGTGTCATCTAGCTGGCCCATCTAGCATGGCTTTTGACACAGATCATATTTATGAATTTTTTTTTTTTTTTTTTTAGTGAGGCAATTGGGGTTAAGTGACTTGCCCAGGGTCACACAGCTAGTGTTAAGTGTCTGAGGCCGGATTTGAACTCAGGTACTCCTGACTCCAGGGCCGGTGCTCTATCCACTGCGCCATCTAGCTGCCCCTATATTTATGAATTTTGAATGATTATCTTGTCCTGTTAGATCTGGAACAAAATTTCACTGATATGTTTATAAAAATGTACATTTTTTCATTTTCCCTTTTGAGCCTTCTCTGATGGACTATACATAGAACTAGAAACGTATCTCTTTTTTGGAAACCTATCTTTTTTTTTTTATGAGATATTTTATTTTTTCCGTTACATGTAAAGATAGTTCTCAACTTTTGTTTATACATGCTTTACAATTTCAGATTTTTCTCCCTCCCTCCCCTCCCTCCCCCCCTCCCCTAGACAGCAGGTAATCTGATATAGGTTATATCTATATATCTCTATACATATACATATATATATATACACACACACACATATATATACACATAATAACATTAATCCTATTTCTGCATTAATCCTGTTACAAGAGAAAGAATCAGAGCAGTGATGCAAAACCTCAAAATGGAAAAAAAAAAACAGCACCCAAAACAAAAGAAATAATATGGTTCAATCAGCATCCATACTCCACAGTTCTTTCTTTCTTTTTTTTTCTTGGATTTGGAGATCCTCTTCTATCATGAGTTCCCTGGAACTCTTCTGTACCATTGCATTGGTGAGAAGAATATAGTCCATCACAGTAGGTCAGCACTCAATGTTGATGATACTGTGTACAATGTTCTTCTGGTTCTGCTCATCTCACTCATCATCAGCTCACGTAAGACCCTCCAGGTTTCTCTGAACTCTTCCTGCTCATCATTTCTTTTTTTTTTATGAGATATTTTATTTTTTCCGTTACATGTAAAGATAGTTCTCAACTTTTGTTTATACATGCTTTACAATTTCAGATTTTTCTCCCTCCCTCCCCTCCCTCCCCCCTCCCCTAGACAGCAGGTAATCTGATATAGGTTATATCTATATATCTCTATACATATACATATATATATACACACATATATATACATAATAACATTAATCCTATTTCTGCATTAATCCTGTTACAAGAGAAAGAATCAGAGCAGTGATGCAAAACCTCAAAATAGAAAAAAAAACAACAGCACCCAAAACAAAAGAAATAATATGGTTCAATCAGCATCTATACTCCACAGTTCTTTCTTTTTTTTTCTTGGATTTGGAGATCCTCTTCTATCATGAGTTCCCTGGAACTCTTCTGTACCATTGCATTGGTGAGAAGAATATAGTCCATCACAGTAGGTCAACACTCAATGTTGATGATACTGTGTACAATGTTCTCCTGGTTCTGCTCATCTCACTCATCATCAGCTCACGTAAGACCCTCCAGGTTTCTCTGAACTCTTCCTGCTCATCATTTCTTACAGCACAATAGTATTCCATTGTATTCATATACCACAACTTGTCCAGCCATTCCCCAATTGATGGGCACCCCCTCAACTTCCAATTCCTTGCTACCACGTAAAGAGCAGCTATAAATATTTTTATACATGTGGGTCCCTTCCCCCCTTCCATGATTTCTTTGGGCAAAAGACCTAAAAGTGGGATTGCTGGGTCAAAGGGTATGCACAGCTTTATCGCCCTTTGGGCATAATTCCAAATTGCTCTCCAGAATGGTTGGATCAGCTCACAGCTCCACCAACAATGCATTAGTGTTCCAATTTTCCCACAGCCTCTCCAACATTTATTATCTTCCTTGTTTGTCATTTTAGCCAATCTGATAGGTGTCAGGTGGTACCTCAGAGTTGTTTTAATTTGCATCTCTCTAATCATTAGAGATTTAGAGCATTTTTTCATATGGGAATAGATAGCTTTGGTTTCTTCATCAGAAAACTGCCTGTTCATATCCTTTGACCATTTCTCAATTGGGGAATGACTTGGATTCTTATAAATTTGATTTAATTCCCTATATATTTTAGAGATGAGGCCTTTATCAGAAGCACTGGCCTCAAAAATTGTTTCCCAGCTTTCTGCCTCCCTTCCAATTTTGGATGCATTGCTTCTGTTTGTACAAATTTTTTTTAATTTAATATAATCAAAATCATCCACTTTGCATTTTATAATATACTCTATCTCATGTTTGGTCAAAAACTGTTCTCCTTTCCAAAGATCTGATAGGTACACTATTCCTTTCTCTCCTAATTTACCTATGGTATCACCTCTTATGTCTAAATCATGTATCCATTTTGACCTTATTTTAGTATAAGGTGTAAGATGTTGGTCTAAGCCTAATTTCTGCCATACTATCTTCCAGTTTTCCCAGCAGTTTTTGTCAAATACTGAGTTCCTATCCCAGAAGCTGGAGTCTTTGGGTTTATCAAACACTACATTACTAGTGTCATTTACTACTGCATTTCCTGAGCCTAGCCTATTCCATTGATCTACCACTCTATTTTTTAGCCAGTACCAGATAGTTTTGATGACTGCCGCTTTATAGTAAAGCTCCAGGTTTGGTACCGCTAACCCACCTTCCTGTGAATTTTTTTTCATTATTTCCCTGGATATTCTTGATTTTTTGTTTTTCCAGATGAATTTTGTTATTATTTTTGCTAGCTGTATAAAATAATTTTTAGGTAGCCTGATTGGTATGGCACTGAATAAGTAAATTAATTTAGGCAGTATTGTCATTTTTACTATATTAGCTCTGCCTATCCATGAGCAATTGATATCTTTCCAATTATTTAGATCTGATTTGATTTGTGTGAAGAGTGTTTGGTAGTTGTGTTCATAGAGTTCCTGGGTTTGTCTTGGCAAGTAGACTCCCAAGTGGAAACCTATCTTTTTTAATAGTTACAACAGCTTGATTAAACTGACTGAAACAGACTTTACTGGCCTGCACAAGCTGGAGTTGCTGATGCTGCACAGTAATGAGATTCGTGACATCCAAGACAAGACATTTACAGATTTACATACTTTGCAGGTAAGAAAGAAAAAAGGCAAGCAGTATGACCCTGGCCAAGTCACTTAACCTTTGTCTGACCCAGTTTTCTCATCTTTAAAGTGGGAGTAATAACAGCACTTTCTTTTCAAGATTGTTGTGAAGATAAAATGAGGTAATATTTGCAAAGTGCTTTGCAACCCCCAAAGCGTTATATAAATATTAACTATAATTATTGACATCATTGTTGTCATTATCATCATTATTTGTCCCATCCCAGACAAGACAAACCCCAGACAGATTTTAGTGCTGTGCAGGTAAAAAAAGAAAAAAAGGACAAAAAGTCATTCTCCATATTCTATAGATTGTGGAAGACACCAAAGGTGTCAGTTGTAGATTGGAGGAAGAGATATGCTGCATAGTTGAGAAAGCAACATACTGACCTTTTCAATTCTATTTGGAAACTGTGGTAACCCATAATACTAAGTAACTTTTCTTGTAGCCTAAATTAATTAAATTACACTGTATTTTTATTTCTGAAGACTACCACGCATTTAAAACTTAATCCAGAGGGGGCAGCTGGGTGGCACAGTGGATAAAAGCGCCGGCCCTGGATGCAGGAGGACCTGGGTTCAGATCTGGCCTCAGACCCTTGACATTTTCTGGCTGTGTGACCCTGGGCAAGTCACTTAACCCTCATTACCCCACCAAAAAAACAAAAACAAAAACAAAAAAAACCTTAATCCAGAGGCTACTTTGAGCACCATTCACTTAGAATCCTAAAGGAACTCAGGGACATTAAAATAAAACTAGTACTTCCAGCCACTGTGTGACCCTGGGCAAGTCACTAAACCTCTGCCTTAATCCTCTGGAGAAGGAAATGGCAAACCACTCTGGTATCTTCGCAAAAACAAAACCAAAAACATGACAAACAATATGGTCTACAGGGTCACACAGAGTTGAACACAAGTGAACGACTGAATAATGACAACAAAGCACCTCCAGCCAGACTTTGCTATAATCAATCAGTATGGCTTATCTTCATTGCCATTTACTAGACATACCTCCCTTGGGATATTTAGATCTGAAAGGGACCTTGGTGATCATCTACATCAACCTCCTCATTTCGTATATGATAAAGCAGCTGAGTCTTAAAAGTCTCAATGAATTGCCCACGTTCATTTGATTAATAAGAATAGCAACTGATATCTAAGGTTTTTAAGTTTCCAAAGCAAAAAAAAAAAAAGAGGTAGAAGGGGCAGCTAGGTGGCATAGTGGATAGAGCATCGGCCCTGGAGTCAGGAGTACCTGAGTTCAAATCTGGCCTCAGACCCTTAACACTTACTAGCTGTGTGACCTTGGGCAAGTCACTTAACCCCAATTGCCTCACTAAAAAAAAGAAAAGTTTCCAAAGCACTTTATGCATATGGCGTGTCCCAAAAAGTCTTAGTGCAGTTTTAAGCTATTGAAACTAAATTGCACTGACTTTGGGGGATACACCATATTAGTTCATTTGAGACTCAGTACAACCCTGTGATGTAGGTACTGAAGATATTATCCCCACTTACAGATGAGGAAATTGAGGCCCATGGAGGGGATGTGACTTGTTCAGGGTCACCCAGTTAGTATCAGAGGCAGGATTTGAACCCAGGATATCCTGATGCTAAGTCCAGCTCTATCTACTCCACTACCCTGACTTTTTGACCATTAGTTAATCCCATAAGTCTCCCATTAAAGCAGCCTGGGATATTATCATTGGATAATTCTCAGGCCAAACCAGTATGATAAGAGGCAGTGTGGTGTATTGGGTTGGCTGACTTCAGGGTTAGGAGGACTTGGGTCAAATCTAGCCTCTCTGATGTCCATTAACTATGTGATTTTGCACAAGTCATTTAATCTTTCAGACATTTCCCCCAAGAAACTCTCTAAGATTATAAATTGAAAGTCAATTGATCTATATTCCTAAAGGGAATTCCTAGAGGGTTCCTCACTGGAAGTTCCTTATACCAATGATATCACAGACATGAGCTAAACAAAGAAGCAACCAAATAAATAAAATCAATAATTTTCTGACCATTTCCAAAACTGGCAGGTTCCCATTGGAACCTGGACTTTGCCCTTGGGACTCTGGATTCTGATAATGCTTTCACCTTATTTTACCCAGAACTCCACCTCCATGTCACTTTTCATCCACTTCTAAATCATATGTCCACGCAGTTATCTCCTACTCCCAACTCTCCTTTGTGTCTTTCTTTCCTTCATTCCAAAGTAAGTTGCTTGAAAGCTTACATGTCTTGCTTGTTTTGTATATCAACCACTTAGCACAGTGCCTGGATCACAGAAAGCATTCATTCATTCATTCATTCATTCATTCATTCATTCATTCATTCATTCATTCATTCATTCAATATGATAGAACTAAGTGCCATTTTGGAGTTGGTTTCCACATTCAACCTTAGAAAATATTACATTATGAGTAATGATGAAGGTAGGGGTATTGTGTGTGTAGACTAGGGATAAGCACTTTGAAGAACATCGTGATATTCCTTCTATCTCTGGTGCAACATCCATCAAAGCCAATAAGCAATTGAATGCTAATGATATTTCTCTCATGGAAACAATAACTTGCTAAGCTAATTTGTTTCTTTTTCTTTTTTCTTTTTTTAAATTCATGAGGTTTTAAAAATGAGCTACAACAAAGTCAGAAGACTTCACAAAGATACCTTTCATGGCCTTAGGAGTTTGACTCGGCTCCACCTGGACCATAACCATCTAGAGTTTATAAACCCAGAGACCTTTTATGGACTCACCTCCCTACGGCTTGTGCATTTGGAAGGAAATCTGCTCACCAAGCTCCATCCCAATACCTTTGTCTCCTTGAGCTATTTCCAGATATTTAAAATATCATTCATAAAGTACATCTATTTGTCAGACAACTTCCTGAGCTCCATCCCACAGGAGCTGATTCTGTATATGACTGAACTGGAGAGCATTTATCTGCATGGAAACCCCTGGGTATGTGACTGTGAGCTAAACTGGCTTCCAGATTGGATACAGCAAAATCCAGGTAGGATATTCAATATTGTCTTTTATTTCTTCATTTTCAGCAATTAGAGGCAATCTACTCTGAGGTGTTTTATTAGAAAGAGGAGAGGGGCATCTAGGTGGCACAGTGGATAGAGCACGGGCCCTGGAGTCAGGAGGACCCCAGTTCAAATTTGACCTCAGACACTTGACACTTATTAGCTGTGTGACCCTGGGCAAGTCACTTAACCCCAATTCTCTCTCTCTCTCTCTCTCTCTCTCTCTCTCTCTCTCTCTCTCTCTCTCTGTCACACACACACACACACACACACACACACAAACAGAAAGAGGGGAGAGTACCAGATATGGCAAAAGAACAAAGGTTTTTAGCTAGAGGGAAAATCGAATTTATCAGTACAATTATGAATTATTTCTGATGGGATAAGAACTAGACCAGTGATTTTGTTGGTGTAGGGAAATGGTCAAGGAGAATAAAGATTTTGAAAAGCCTCTTGTCTTTATTAATAAGAAGGTCATTGGTTACCTTGGAGAGTGTTGTCGGTGTGTGCATGTCTTATATCTTCTATTTATCAGACAGAGATTTCATTAAAGTATCAGGACATACTCACCTTTGGATATCACCCAAGACCTTGCATGATGGACTATGTGTACTATGTGTACATAGTAGTTTCTCAATGGATGTTTGCTGGTGTAATTCAAACACTAAGCTCACGTCTCCTCTCCAAGCTTTTGTACTGGCTGCCCACCCCCAAGTCTAGAATGGTCTTCCTGCTCATGTCCATCTCTTAGAATATTTGGTTTCATTTAAAACTCAAGGGAGGGACAGCTAGGTGGCACAGTGGATAGAGCACAGGTCCTGGAATCAGGAGTACCTGAGTTCAGATCCGGCCTCAGACACTTGACACTTACTAGCTGTGTGACCCTGGGCAAGTCACTTAACCCCAATTGTCTCACCAAAACAAACAAACAAACAAACAAAAACTCAAGGGAGACTTTCCTCGGGAGACTTTTTCCAGTTTCCCTATATGCTGGTGCTTTCCCTTTCTGGTTACTTTCCATCTACCCTGTCAGTAACGTATACATACCTATGCCTGCATGTGTTGTCCATCCCATGTAGCTTGACTACTCTGTGTTAGTCCAGGGCAAACCCTCCCTATCTTGCTTCAATTTTACCACTGTTTAAAAAGGCATTTATGTCAATAGGATCCCATTCCATTCTCATATGCTTTTTATTTCATTACTTATTTGATTTCTTACTACTCTTTCTCTCTATTTTTTATTACCTCCATCTTCATGTGTAGACAGATGTTTCCTATTTTCCAAATCAGCCTACTGAAATCACTATTGTATTGGGAATAATATAACTTACTGTATTTCTCTAATCCTGCTTTTATTATTCACCCAGCTTGCTACGATAGATGGATCAGGTTCCAAACCACACAGGCTTTTATAACCTTAGACAAACACAAATTTGTTCAAGTTCATATCGTGAATGGTACCCAGCTGACAAGGTGGCCAGAATCACAGTTCTATGTAGATGAAACGAGTACTGGTGTGCACAAGTCAGGAGGTCCCTGGGGGAGGCAGGACCTGGAGCAGGCTGGGGCTATTGAATGAAAGCTCACACTTTCCTAGCCCTTTCCTTCCCTAAACCTTGTGAAGTAGGAAATATAAGCAATGGTGTACTGGTAAATGTTTAACAACCAGCTTTTCTGGGGACTAGGGTGTGCAAAAACCTTTTTTTTTTTTTTTTTTTTTTTTTTTTTTTTTTTTGCAGGGCACTCAGGGTTAAGTAACTTACCCAGGGTCCCACAGCTAGTGAGTGTCTGAATCCAGATTTGAACTCAGGTCCTCATGAATCCAGGGCTGGTGCTTTATTCACTGAGCCACCTAGCTGCCCCCCAAAAACTTTTGAAAGTGTAATTTGCATTATTATGATTTTCTCCATCACTCTCTCAAGGATAGACAATGAACAGAACAATAATCAAGTCCTTAAGTGTAGTGAATGCCTAATTCTGAGGTAGAAAGACTACACTGAAAGTTGATCAGGCCACACCCTGTAGTATAAGGATAATTATTTTTTGTTATTGTTTAGTCATTTAGATGTGTCTAACTCTCTATGACCCTATTTGGGGTTTTCTTGGCATGGATACTGGGATGGTTGGCCTTTTCCTTCTCCAGTTCATTTTTACAGATGAGGAAACTGATGCTGAACAAGATAAAAAGGCAGAACTTGGAGAAATATGTAAAAGTTACAAAAAAGGGCAAATTTCTGGCATTTGATCCTAAGTAAAAACCTTCCTCATCAATATTTATCCCAAAGTGGAATAGGCTACCTCAGGATACTTTCAATTCCCCCTCAGTGAATGTCTTCAGTCAAAAGTTGAGAATGTTAGAGAGACATTTGGTGTGCTGGCTTTGTGCCTGTGCACAGGCTGGTGCTCACCCATGGAATGCTCTTCCCTCCTCACCGCCACCTGTTAGAAACCTTACCTTCTTTCAAGGCTTACCTCAAGCTACAATATCCTTTAGGAGGCTTTGCCTGAATTTCAGGATGTCCCCTCCCCTTCCCCACTACTGCCTCCTTTCTCTGATATTGTCTTGAATTTGTATAGAACATATTTTGTACCTACTTCAATGTGTACCTGTTGTCCATTTTCACTAAAATGTAAGTTCATTTAGAGCATGGACTACTTGGCTTTTTTTTCTTTGTATCTCCAGCACATGCCATAGTACTTGACACATTGTAAGTACATAATAAGTACTTGCTGATTGATTTTCAGGCTGAGGAGATTCTTTTAAAGATCTAGGTTGAGCCAGATGACAACTGAGGTCTCTTCATATTATGGAATTTTAAAATTCTATAAATGTGGTCAAACCTTGGGACCCAAAGGACTCAATAAATGACATTGAGAGGCACAGGATAGGCAGGGGGTGGGGGTGGGGGGAAACAGCAGTGGATTTTGGATTCAGAAAACTTAGGTTGTAATCATAATGTTCATAGACTAGAACCTTGAAGGCCATCTAGTCCAGTCTCTTCATTTTATAGATGAAGTCCAGAAGTGATATGACTTGCTCAAGGTCACATGGTAGTAAGGGGTATTTGAACCCCAGACTGCTGACTTTAAACCCAGTACTCTCATTTTTCTTTTTTGGTGGGGCAATGAGGGTTAAGTGCCTTGCCCAGGGTCACACAGCTAGTAGGTGTCAAGTGTCTGAGGCCGGATTTGAACTCAGGTCCTTCTGAATCCAGGGCAGGGGCTTTATCCACTGTGCCACCTAGCTGCCCTAAATCCAATATGCTTTCTAGAGTACTATACTGTTTGTCTCTGCTACCTACTACTTTCATGAAATGGGGAAGTTTTACCTTTCTGAGCCTCATTTTCCTCCTCTGTAAAATGAAAGTGGTAGATCAAATTATTTTTAAAGTCCCTTCCAGAATAAAATCCTTAATATCCCAGGAGACATAGCACATCAACTTGAATTCCCACTAGGGTGAACAATAAATCCACCTTCAAAATGTAATTATCTCATAGTATACTGTGACACAATGCCAGGCACAAAGTTGGGACTTTATAAATGCTTATTGAATTCAATTGAATTGATGTAGCTGTAGAAGTTACTGTATGATGTGGATATATTATTTTCCATAATATAGTTATAGAAGTTATTATTCAGAATAATTCTTAGATAAAGAATTTATTATTAGGAAATGGCTAAATGACACTATTTCTCCTTTCAGATACAGTAAAATGCAAAAGAGACAGAAGTTCCTCCACTCTTCTGCAATGCCCACTATGCACAAACCCTGAGAAATCCAAAGGCAAAGGCTTAGCTGAGATCTCAGCTGGAGCCTTGACTTGTGTTAAACCAACCATCGACCCTTCCCTGAAGATGAAAAATCTCACTCTACCAGAAGAGGGGGACTCCATATCTCTCTTGTCCAAAGACTTTGTTGCACCCCTAGGTTCAATCACTATGAACTTGACAGATCAGTCTGGGAATAAAGCTAATTTGGCTTGCAATATTCAGAAGCCTTCTAAGACCTTACCCATTTCTTTTGCTGAGGGGAGTGGCTATGTCACATTGAATACATCATTTTCCACCTTCCTTGTATGTAACATAGACCACCATCACATCCAGCCACTTTGGAGAATTCTAGCCATGTATAGCGATTCTCCACTGAGGCTAGAAAGAGAACCTTCCCTTACCCAAACACCCCATCTCAGTCAGAAATATAAACAGATTACTGTGAGGAATGAAGACATTTTTACTGATATAAAAGCAGAACTAAGAGCTGATCCATCATGGCTGATGCAGGACCAGATATCGCTGCAGCTAGATAGGACTGTGACCACCCTCAACACCCTACACATCCAGTGCCTGGTGGTTGTTCATGTCACCATGCCACATGAAAAAGAAGGGAAAGTCAAGCACAAGTGGACTATGATTTCCAGAGATAATACTACTAAGCTGGAACGTACTGTTTTAGTGGGTGGGACCCTGGAACTGGACTGCCCAGCCCAAGGAGACCCCAGTCCTCACCTAGAGTGGGTTCTTGCAGATGGGAGCAAAGTGCGAGCCCCTTATATTAGTGAGGATGGGAGAATCCTAATAGATAAAGCTGGAAAGCTAGAACTGCAGACAGCTGATGGCTTTGACACTGGTCTCTACCATTGTATCAGCACCAATTATGATGATGCAGATATCCTCACATATAGGGTCACTGTGGTGGATCCAAATGTGGGAACTTATTACACAAATGGGGCTCCACACATGAGTTCTATTGGTGAGACACTTGACCTTCCATGCCGGTCCACTGGGATCCCAGATGCCTCTATCAGCTGGGTTCTCCCTGGAAACACTGTACTTCACCACTCCTTAGGAAACAAACAAATTCTTAACAATGGTACATTGAGGATATTGAAAGTCACTCAACAAGACAGTGGTTATTTTCGATGTGTAGCAGCTAATCCATATGGCATTGATTTTTTAATTTTCCTTGTATCAGTAGACACGAAACGGAACAATATAGAATATCAAGATGGAGAAGCTGATGGATCAGGGCAAGAGGAACCCAAGGTCACTACCACAAACCTCAAAAAGCCACCAGTAGTACAAAACACAGTGCTTCCACAGGCTGATGTGACCAAACAGGACATTTCAAATCCAAGTAAAAGGCAGAATTATAGTGAGCTGACCTATCGTCGCAATGGAGCTCCAACGAACAGACGTTTTAGGGAGCAAAGGAGGCAATTTCCTCCTTCTGCTCAAAGACTTGATCCAAGACAATGGGCAGCATTTTTGGAAAAAGCTAAAAAACTAGCCACACCAGAAAAAGTAGGAAGTGCCATAACTGTACCCCCTATAGAAGCCACTCCACTCCCAAAGCTCTCTGGACATGGAGAAGAATCATCTGGTGTCTTGCCTCCAGATGAGGAGTTCATGCTCTTGACAACAAAAGCTCTGGAGACATCAGCAAGTCTGGTGACCACAGGTCCCATAACATCATCAGGCAGCTCTGAAGCCAGTGTCATCCCTGCCATGGAAGCCTTTCCACTAGCCAGTCCACAAACTTCACAACCTGAAAAACCTGAGAAGCTCATGTCAAATACAAATTTAAATCTATTCACATCTGTTTCAATGCACTTTAACCTGAGCACACCAAATAATATGCAAGGCATCAACACACAACAGTTACCTACCATCTCTCCTCTGCTGCCCATTACAAATAAAATCTTAAGCAATGAGCATCATTTATGGGAAAGCAATGAACATTTCAAAAGCATATCTGCAACATCAGGAAATGATATTACTAGAGATAGCAACATCTATATATCTGAGAACCCTGAAAGCAAAGATCATGTATTTAGAAACTCTATTAATCAAATTTCTCATCACCATCTATCTGTAATAACAGAGAATGAGCCAAATAATGACAGTTTTTATCCCCATACTACTCAAAAGACTCTTACCTCTAAGTTACCCATGGAGTCAACAATGATGATGCAGAATCAAATTTGGGCCATCAGTGATGTAACTACCACTACCCCACAAATAAGACATTATGGGAGGCGGAGGAAAATTTGGGGCAGGAGGAGAATTATCAGTCCCGGTAGAATTCCAAACATCAAAGGACACAGATATCCCTTTTTGAGACCAAGATTCAGGGTCCTACCTGAAGAAGGGACAACACTACTTCCAACAGAACTTGATGTTAAGTGCCCAACATGTACACCTGGAATAATGCTCACCATAGCTCCTTCTCATTTGCTTCTTCCAAGTGCTAGACATGCCCAAATAGAATCTGCAAAAGTGACATCAACACCCACTACTCCATACCCAAACTCAGCATCAGAATTTGAAGGACTAGATAAGCCTTATGTAGAATTAGAGACAACAACCCCCACAATAAGATACTTCAGTGCAGAAAGCACACATGTAATCCCAAAGAACAAACTAGTGAACCTCTCCCCTATGCCCCTGGATATAGAAAAAACCCTTCCAATGAACATTAGTTATTCAGCTCTGTTTAGCACCATTCCCACTACCGGTGTGAGTAAAAAAGGTACATCCAATCCTACAACTCATTCAAGTGTTATCTTCATCTCCTCTACTCCTAGCATGAGAACTTCTACAAGAGCTTTTAGAAGAAAAATTCCTTGGCATCAAATTTTTGCAAACAATTATGTCCAAAGAGAAATGCTCAAGAATCAATCTAGCCCACAAACAAACACAATCACGGTTCCTCCTAAAATGTCCCCAGTAGTACCCACTGATGGAGGTTCTTTTCATTTCACAACTCTCTCATCAAAAGAGATCCAAATCCCAGCTATAACCCAGGAATTCACTCATAAGGACAGCATTCTTAAAGGAGCCAACCCAGAGAGTTTCCTGACAATGACAAATCTTCCATCTTTGATTCTTTACCCTAATACTGCAGGTATCAAAAGATTCCCTAGTACAGCTGGTTTTATGTCAACGCATTCACCCCCTACTATTGACCCCTCAGCCACTGTCATCAGAAGCCAAACAGCCAGACCTGGAAGACGGAAAGGGCAAAGACGAAGACGACCACAGAAAAATCTTATGACCCCACAGGATATTATGGAGGTTGAGAATTCTGTCACTACATCAGGAACCACAGCCCCTCCCAGTGTAATGGTAGTTGAGCCTTTAATTAGTCCCAGCATCTTTACTGTGACCCAATCTCCTTCAGAGGGCTTGAAAAGAATTTCAACTTCAAATAGCCTTGACTCACTAACTCTTAATGCTACAGACAAAAATGAAGGAGTATCTAAAACAAATACTCAGACACTAACAAAGACAACTGATACTGATATGACCTTACCCACTAAAATGCTGCAAAGTATTCTTGCTAGCAAAACATCACTCCTGAGAAGTAGTAATATCATGGAAGTACCCGAGGCTACCTCTACTCCCTTATCCAGAAGTGAAGTAACTGACCAAATACCAATTACATTCTTTGGGATGATGGCTCATAATGAGCCAAAGCCACAGGAAACCACAAGTCTCCATATTGACCAGCACATGTCTACTACTGAGACTGAAGAACCTTTTAGATCACAGCCCCCAGCAGAGTTCTCTTTTACAACAACATCCTTTACCTCTGCTGATCAATATCCCATGCCAGCACTGCCACTAACAACAGTTGAACCACAAAGCTCTAAAGATGAGATTACTCCTCTCTGGGAAGAAAACCTATTTTGGCATCAATCATATCCAGAAGTTGCTGAAAGAGGCAAAAGACCAGTAGAAAATATGCTAACCACAATAAACTTCCCAGAGACCATCACTCAACATACTACAAAGTGGGGAGGCCAGAAAGAGAATGTAATCAAAAGTAGCCTTGATCAGACAGCCCTTCAAGAAACAACCACTGCAAAACCCCTAATCTTTGGCTTTCTGTCTAGAAACAGATTTGAAAAGCCAAGGATAGTTGGAGGCAAAGCAGCTAGTTTTACAGTGCTGGCTAACTCCGATGCCTTCATCCCCTGTGAAGCCACTGGTAATCCTTCTCCTACTATTCACTGGACCAGAGTCTCATCAGGTACTTTCATCTGTGTTTATTTTCAAGTATTTTAGTGATGTTTTAAAAAACCTCTACACCACAGTCATTTCTGAATAGCCTTCCTGATAACAGAAACATAGTTAATCCAAACTAATCATCAGGCACTTTTAAATCATCTTGTTTTGGGCAGCTAGGTGGCACAGTGGATAGTGGCCCTGGAGTCAGGAGTACCTGAGTTCAAATCCGGCCTCAGAAACTTAACACTTACTAGCTGTGTGACCCTGGGCAAGTCACTTAACCCCAATTGCCTCACTTAAAAAAAAATCTTGTTTTATTAGTGTAATTTTGTGATAAAATAGGAAAATATCTGCATCATGTTTTTAGCTGCCTAATTGCAAAACTGTACATAAATGTATCTCCTTTGAGTAAATGACCTCATTATCCTATTATTTTATCTACCTCCAAGTGCTCAAAAGCACATATGTACCCATATTTGGTATGGGTAAATTAAAGAAAAATATCTGTGAAAAAACTATGGAAACAAAAAGAGGATGAGATGCATTAAAATATAGTTGTACCAGAAATTTAAAAAGTTTTAAAATAAAATTATGGTCAATTTTAATGGAAAAATATATGCAATTAATTAATTAACTTAGACTTCATTTAAAGAATCTTCACTGAAAGTTATCCTTTCTTCTGTCATTTTAAGGGAAACTGAACTTCCCTTAAAAAAATTTCTTCTTTACACAAAACACAGCTACAAGACTTGAATGTCCCATAACTTAAAGTGTTTTCCTTTTCATCTTTTCATCTTTATCAGGAATTGTTTTATCTGAAGAAATGCAAGGGAGCAGATTTGAAGTATTCTCTAATGGTACTCTCTTCATTCAGAATGTGAACATTCAGGACCGAGGACAGTACCTGTGTGTGGCTGCCAATCAGCATGGCTCAGACCGACTTCATGTCACTTTGTCAGTGATAGCCTATCCTCCTAGGATCCTGGAAGGCCGAAGAAAGGAAATTACTGTCCACTCTGGTGGTTCTGTGGAAGTAAAATGCAGAGCTGAAGGAAGGCCTAACCCCCAAATTTCCTGGATTCTAGCAAACCAAACAGTGGTTTCAGAATCATCTCAGGGCAACAACCAGGTCCTGGTGAAATCTGATGGGACTTTGGTCATCAACACACTGACTGTTTATGACCGTGGAGTTTATACCTGTATAGCCAATAACCCAGCTGGTATGGATTCATGGCTGGTTAAGATACAAGTCATTGCTGCACCACCAATTATCTTGGAACAAAAGAGACAATTTATCACTGGGATATGGGGTGAAAATTTGAAACTGCCCTGTACAGCTAAAGGAAACCCTCAGCCCATTGTTCACTGGGTCCTTTTTGATGGAACCGAAGTGAAACCTTTGCAGTTTATAAATGCCAAGTGGTTCTTGTTTCCAAATGGGACCCTTTATATACGAAATATAGCCTCTTCAGACAGGGGTAACTATGAATGCATAGCTACCAGTTCCACTGGTTCAGAGAGAAGAGTAGTCAACCTAATAATAGAGGAGAGAGATACCATTCCCAGGATAGAAACTGCCTCCCAAAAACTGACTGAACTGAATTTTGGAGACAAATTGTTACTGAACTGCTCAGCTACTGGAGAACCCAAGCCCAAAATAATCTGGAGGTTACCATCCAAGGCAATTGTGGACCAATGGCACAGGTAAATATAAAACCTTTGTGCTCTCTTTAAACTATTTAACTCCACATCTACCAGAAAAGACAAAATGGTAAGTAGCTCAGAAGGCATATATAGTAGAAAAATAAGGAATTCAAATTGGCATTTGTTGAAGGTTACCTTTCTAAAATCAATCAAAGAAGCAATACCAAGTATGATACTTCTGATGCAGAGTCAACTTCTTATTTATATTAATAGAGGTAAACTGGTGTGGAATGAGCATGTTCTCCCGCATCAAGAGTAGCTAAAAATAACAACTACATCAGGGGGTGAATGAGAAAAAAATATTTGATCTCTATTAGGTAGACACATCCTGTCATTAATTTTTAGTGTATGAATGAATTAAAATGTAATAACAGAAAGAACAACATTGACAATTAGGATAGCTACCATTTACATAGCACCTTTTAGAAATATTATTTCATTAGTGCTATTGTTATCTCCATTTTACAAATGAGGAAACTGAAAAAAAAAACAAATGAGGAAACTGAGACAGTGGTTAAGTGACTTACCCAGTCACACAAATAGTAACTGTCTGAGGTCAGATTCAAACTCATGTATTCTTGAATCCAGGTGCAGTACTCTATCCACTAGACAACCTAGCTAGGGGTGAAAAGCAGAAGGAGAGTGAGGGATGAATGGCATGAAGATGGCATAGGAGCTGCACTCTGGTAGGTCTGAGTCAGTGATATAGTGAATGCTAGCCAATCAGAAGCCTAAATTCCCAGGTCAGGAGCTGAAGTGCTGGATCATAGGTTGAAATCATGCTTTTTTTTTAGCCATTTTGCACAGTACAGATGTATACCCTTGGTGGTATTAGAATGAGGCAGATGTTATAATTCATAGCAGAATATATATAGAAGGAAAAGAAAGATGATTAGCCTAATCTTAGCCTTGAACACTGAAGTAAGTAACTCTACCTTTAATGCTTTTCTCTTTGAAGTTACTCCCAAACCAGGTGCATATCTTTTTTGTTTTGCTTGCGGGGCAATGAAGGCTGAGTGACTTGCCCAGGGTCACACAGCTAATAAGCGTCAAGTGTCTAAGGTCAGATTTGAATTCAGGTCCTCCTGAATCCAGGGCCAGTGCTTTATCCACTGTGCCACCTAGCTGCCCCATGCATATGGTTTTAAAATCAAGGAAAGTTAAAAAGTTTCATATAGTCATTTGCACCTCTAAGGTAGCATTTACAGAACACCCTCGGACCTCAGTAGATGGAAGTATTACCTTGGTCTTATACACCAAAAAGATCAGTACCTTAAATCTAGCATTTGACTTCCACAAATCTTTATGTACTTCTCACAAAACTCTCACAATAGAAATCAGAAGTGCATTCACTATATTTTAGCCAGTGCTTAAAAATGGTTGCTGTTACACTTAAATGAATTGTTTCAAGGAAAATGGTAAAGTGTTATACATGTGAGATTTTTCCAGGTGAAGGGTCATGAGAGGGACCTTGAATGTTTAGCCTGGAGAAAAAAAGATTCAGGAGAGAGGAAAGGTCTCGGTTATCTCAAGGAATGGATGCTAGGTGGAGGAGAGATTAAGCTTGTTTTACTTGTTCCCAGAGAGCAATGAGGAGTACTGGCTTCTTGACAAAGAACACATCAGTGAATCAAGATATAAATAAAAAATAAAGGCTTTGGTATTTTTTTTTGGTGGAGCAATGAGGGTTAAGTGACTTGCCCAGGGTCACACAGCTAGTAAGTGTCAAGTGTCTGAGGCCGGATTTGAACTCAGGTTTTCCCCTGTATCCAGGGCCGGTACTTTATCCACTGTGCCACCTAGCTGCCCTAAGGCTTTGGTATTTTTCAAAAATTGATATATTACCTTGGAATTTTTTAGAATAATTTTGCTCAAATAAAAAATTTGCCATAAGGTTGCTCTATTCAGTTACCAAAAGGCAATTTTCATTTTCACTCAAATTGTGACTTTCAGCTCATTTGCCTAAATGGACCATGATCTGTTTATTCATCAGTTATAGACCCTGACTTGTAGTATTTAGGGGACTGAACTTGGAGTAAGGAAAGTCTGGGTTCAAAATCCGACTAAATACTTGATAGCTTTGTGACCCTTGGTAGGTCATTTCCCTTTTCTGTGTCTCAGTTTGCTCTTCTTTAAAAAATGAAAAGTTTGGAATCAAAAGATTCTAAGGTTCCTTCTTTGTGTAATTAAGTGGTACAGAGTCAGAAGTGCAAATAATTTTCTGATTTCTCTATGTGGACTCAACAATAGACACACACACATCAGGTCATTATAGTCACTGGTCAGTCTGCTCCTTTAAAATGTCCTCAGCCGTTTAGAATGGCTTCAGTAGAAGGCATTCATAAGGCTAGAGTTACAGTATAGAAAATGATTGATTTAGTGCGTGAAGCCAATACATTGTACAATGGGTTAAAAACAAAACCCAGGGGCAGCTAGGTGGTGCAGTGGATAGAGCATCGGCCCTGGATTCAGGAAGACTTGAGTTCAAATCTGGACTCAGACACTTGACACCAGCTGTGTGACCCTGGGCAAGTCACTTAACCCTCATTGCCCCGTAAAAACAAAACAACCCCCCCCCAAACCCCATCCTGATGTCACTTAGAATCATTCCTATATGAATTCTCTTGCAAAGTAGCTTTTGAATATTTTATCTTGCCTAAATCTGTTTCCAATCAAGTTACCATTTTAACCAGGCTATTTTGATGGCTAGTTGCCACTGGGAAAAGTTTCACCCTATCAAATTGACTTTGTGGTGTCAACTGTGAATGGAAGCGATTATTCCCAGAAAGAATTCTTGCTGTTCGTTCCTAAGGTGGCACTGGATAAAACAGCTTTTGCTTTCTAGTAATTGAGATAAAGAGTACAGCCTTTGCCTTTAACAAAGAATTAGAATTGGGTAGAGGGTTATCTTTGATTAATGGTTAATTAAATAATGATTAACTATCTCTATAGCATAGAAATTACCCTTCTGAGAGATCCTAATTAATTTTTTTTTTTTTTTTTTTGCTGGGCAATGAGGGTTGAGTAACTTGTCCAGGGTCACACAGCTAGTTAAGTGTCATGTGTCTGAGGCTGGATTTGAACTCAGGTCCTCCTGAATCCAAGGCCAGTGCTTTATCCACTGTGCCACCTAGCTGCCCCCATCCTAATTTATTTTTAAGCAAAACATTTCTTCTATGTAGTATAGCAGATATGAAATAAATTTATGTAGGTGTATATAAATGGGCAGCTAGGTGGCATCATAATGCAGTGTCAGGCCTAAAGTGAGGAGGATGAGTTTTCCTGAGTTCAAATCTGATCTCAGACACTTACTAGCTATGTGAACCTGTTTGCTTCATTATCCTCATATGTAAGTACATAACATGTCAAGAAAAGTGACATGTTGTAGGAGATAGAGAGCTGGCCTTGGAGTCAGGAGGTCCTGGGTTCAAATTCTATTTCTTATACAAATTGGTTATGTGGCCCTGGGCAAGTCATTCAACCTGTTTTTTAAGCAACTAAACACAAGAAGTTGCTGACCTGCAGAGGTAGAGAATGCCTCACTAGGTGCTCCCTATGCCAATGAAATCACCAGCCCATAGCTAGCCTAGCACATTATTGTGCTTAATAAATGCTTGTTGACTGTTAACAGGATAGCCCTATTCTTAATATGCCACATAGCATGTGTGTGGATGTGTGAATAGGAGCATTTTGGCACAATACGATGCCAGCTTCAGAATAAGAAAAACTTGGGATTTAAGTCTCATTTTTTTTTTTTTGCGGGGCAATGGGGGTTAAGTGACTTGCCCAGGGTCACACAGCTAGTAAGTATCAAGTGTCTGATGCAGGATTTGAACTCAGGTCCTCCTGAATCCAGGGCCGGTGCTTTATCCACTGCACCACCTAGCTGGCCCCTAAGACTCATTTTTGACACATAGGTTATGTAATCCTAGACAAATCACTTAATCGCTCAGTGCCCCAGACAACTATAAATTTGAGAACAGGTTAAGGACCTCTATTAGTAGAGTTTCCTCACCACAAATTCCCTACACTGAAGAAATCAGAGACTTAAACTACCTCTCCCAATATAGGTGTATGAAGCTTTTAGTATTATGTGTTATATACAGTCTCTCCTCTACATTTCAACTCTAGGGAACAAGATGCTCCTTCCAGGTTAAACTCATCACCCCAAATCTCATCACCGCGCTCCTAACTCAGCCTTGGCTGACACCACTTCCACCAGCCTCCTCTCCCATCGGATTGGAGGGTTGCAGGGTGGAGAACCAAACTCCTCCCAATATCTTCCTTTATACAGGGCAGTAACTAGACTTTTTGGCTCACTACACTCCATCTGCTACTCTATCCGGCTTCAAGTCCAAACAACAATATACCTCCATACACGTTACCCCTTGGTGTCATTCCCCCCACCCTATTTTTTTGTTTTGTTTTGTTTTGTTTTTTGTTTTTTTGAGGGGCAATTGGGGTTAAGTGACTTGCCCAGGGTCACACAGCTAGTAAGTGTTAAGTGTCTGAGACCGGATTTGAACTCAGGTACTCTTGAATCCAGGGCCGGTGCTCTATCCACTGCGACATCTAGCTGCCCCTCCCCCCACCCTTTTTTTTTAACCACCTTTTGTGTGTTGTCTCTTCTCCCCCCTGCCCCTGCAATTAGATTGTAAGCTTATTGAAGACTGGGACTATATTTATATTAATTGTATCCCCAGAACTTAGCACAGTTTGAATCTGGCCTCAGACACTTACTAGCTGTGTGACCCTGGGCAAGTCACTTTAATCCTATTTGCCTCAGTTTCCTCATCTGTAAATTGAGGTGGAGAAGAAAATAGCAAAACACTCCAGTATCTTTGCTAAGAAAACCCCAAATGGGGTCACAAAGAGTCGGACACAACTGAGACGACTGAACAATGACAAGATCCTTAATAGCTCTAAATCTATAATCTTATAATGGGTCAGGTTTTGCCCCATTTCAACTGCTAGCATTTCCCCTTGTCAATGCATCACTGCCATCTAGTGGCAAAATAGGTGAACCTTAGGTTATGCAGTGTCTTATTAGTCATAGGGATTTCATTTACTCATTTATTCATCCATTTTTATGTTACCTTCTCCAAAGTGGTGGTTTTTTTCCTTGGAACATGTTGCTTGTAAGAAAGACAACTGCCTGTATTAGGTGATTTTACCTCTGAGGTCTAATAGTCTAGTGGGGATTCCTCTGTGTCTCAATAGATATTCTTTGTAGGGAAGGTAAACATTAAGGTATTTTCTTTAGAAAAGCATAGCATTACTGCAAAATCTAAGTTATATAACATCTTATCTGCACTAAGTACATTGGTGAAAAATGATTTTAGATTACATCAGAAAAATGGTCTCGGGGAGAGTTGCTATTATTCTAAAATTCATAGCATGTTCTCTCTCAATGAATGTGAACTTTATTCCATCAATGGGGGAAAATACAATTTTTACTTTAAATGTGAATAAGAGATGACAGTTTCTTCATACATGTGAAAGGTGAACATGACTAGTCAATAAATATATTTTATTTTTTTAAACCTGTTTCAGTGCACTCAATGTGCTTTTTTAAAAAATGAAGCTGTAAGAACCACAAATAAGCATTTTTGCAGTTACAACTCACACTACTTAGTGAAAGAGATGAAAAATGAAAGCAACTTAACTACCCAAAGGTTTCAGAAAACACATTTGTAAAGTTAGGTTTATTTATGATGAATTTCATTTCTTCCTTCCCTTTTCTGTGTTTCATATACTAAAATTTAATCTTTCCCCCCACCCCGGGGGGTACCTAGGTGACAGAGTGGATGGAGCGCTGGCCTTGGATTCAGGGGGACCTGAGTTCAAATCTGGCCTCATACCTTTGACACTTACTAGCTGTGTGACCCTGGGCAGGTCACTTTGACCCTCATTGCCCCGAAAAAAATAACTAAATAGATAAACAAACAAATAAATAAAAATAAATCTCCCCCCCCCCCAGGCTGGGCAGTCGGATCCACGTCTATCCCAACGGGTCCTTGCTTATTGGGGCAGTCAACGAAAAGGATGCAGGGGATTATTTGTGTGTCGCCAGAAATAAGATGGGTGATGACCTAATTTTGATGAAGGTTAGCCTAAGAATGAAACCTGCCAAAATTGACCACAAGCAGCATTTTAAGAAGCAAGTGTTAAATGGGAAGGACTTCCAAGTGGACTGCAAGGCTTCAGGCTCCCCTGTTCCAGAGATATCTTGGAGTCTGCCAGATGGAACAATGATAAACAACATTATGCAGGCGGATGATAGCAGGCGACGGTCTCGGAGATACATCCTTTTTGATAATGGTACTCTGTATTTCAACAAGGTCGGAATCGCAGAGGAAGGAGATTACACCTGTTATGCACAGAACACACTAGGAAAAGATGAAATGAAGGTTCACCTGACAGTTATTACAGCTGCCCCTCGGATAAGACAGAGCCACAAGACTTACATTAGAGTGACTGCTGGGGAAACTGCAGTACTTGTCTGTGAGGTCATTGGGGAACCCAAGCCCCAAATATTTTGGTTGCTCCCTTCCAGTGATATAATTTCATCTTCTACTGACAGGTACTTGTTGTATGACACAGGATCATTATCTATTGGCAAAGTAAAGTTGCTAGATTCCGGAGAGTATATGTGTGTTGCACGAAATCCAAGTGGGGATGACACAAGACTGTATAGACTGGATGTTGTCTCTAAGCTACCCCTGATCAATGGCCTGTATTCCAACAAAACAGTCATCAAAGCAACAGCTGTGCAGCACTCCAAGAAACACCTAGACTGCCGAGCAGAAGGGATACCTCCACCAGAAATAATGTGGATTATGCCAGATAATATTTTCCTCACAGCACCATATTATGGAAGTAGAATCACTGTCCATAAAAATGGCACCCTGGAAATAAGGAATGTCAGGCTCACTGACACTGCCGAGTTTAGCTGCATTGCTCGTAATGATGGTGGAGAGAGTGTCTTGGTTGTGCAGCTGAAGGTTTTAGAAATGCTTCGACGACCAACATTCAGAAATCCATTTAATGAAAAAGTTGTGGCTCAACCTGGGAAGCCCATGGCACTGAATTGTTCTGTTGATGGCAATCCACCTCCAGAAATCATTTGGCTTTTACCTAATGGCACACGATTTTCTAGTGGGACCTCAAATTCCCGGTATCAACTAGAAAGAAATGGCTCTTTAATTATCATTAAGGCCACTAGGGATGATGCAGGAAAATATCGATGCACTGCACGAAATAAAGTTGGCTACATTGAAAAACTAATTATATTAGAAATTGGTCAGAAGCCTGTTATTCTGACGTATGTGCTAGGGACAATAAAGAGCATCACTGGGGAATCTGTATCACTTCATTGTATGTCTTATGGAAGCCCTAAACCAAACATCATCTGGACAGTGCCCAGTGGTCAGGTGATAGACAGGCCTCAAATTAATGGAAAATATACATTACATGAAAATGGCACATTAGTGATCAGCAAGGCCACTCCTTATGATAGAGGAAGCTATGCATGCAAAGCTCAGAACAGTATTGGTGAGGCAGTGATCACCATTCCAGTCATGATTGTTGCATACCCACCACGCATTACCAATCGGCCCCCAAGAAACGTACGCACGCTGACTGGAGCAGCCATTCAACTCCACTGCATGGCTCTGGGGATACCCAAACCGGAAGTCACATGGGAAATGCCTGACCACTCTGTGCTTTCTGCAGCAAGTAAAGTTAGGTCAACCAGAAGTGAACTTCTTCACCCACAAGGCACACTCATTCTTCAGAACCCCAAGACTTCAGATTCAGGGATGTACACTTGCATGGCAAAAAATCAACTTGGGAGTGATTATGCAACGACTTATGTTCAAGTAATCTGAAATGAGTAAGTAACCATTTGAACAGCTGTTAACAGAGTCTACATCTGGACAGAGTCTATTTTTGGAAGAAGTTTAATCAAAGGCAGCCATAGGCATGTAAATGATTTTAAATACATTTACAGTATTAAATTTACAATGGACATGCAAAAAAAAGAAAGACTTGGAAAAAAATCTTGCATGATGAACTCCTACTGATTTCTTCAATGACCAAATGGATTTCAAAACAAACTTTAACTTAAGGCACTTTTATTTTGCCAACAAATAACAATGACCAATAAAACTATTTTCCCATAAAATAAGCAATTTTGAATGTACCTGAATTCTTCAGTAAAAGACAGACCTACTTCCACACCCCCACAGTTGCCTAATGTCCATCTTGTATAAGCATGGCACCCACATTATGGAAAACCAAAAAAGATAATTTTGTCATGAGTGGTAAACTACCATCCTGATGTACAAATATTTTATCATGTGTTTATAAACATTTTGTCAAAGCCTACAGAAGACAAATGTTGAACTGTCTTGCTCATGACACATACTTTCACACTGTAAATTTTCTTTGACAGGGAATTTTTTAAGTCTTAATAGCTGGATTTTTAACAATAAATGCTGTCAGTCTCTTTCAAATTTGAAATGTAATTTAACTTAATTTAATAAGGTAAAGGAAGAAGTGATTATGATCCACCAGGTTCTCTGCTGAAAATACAACATAACTTTTTTTTTTTTAATTTGAAAATCTCTTACAGAAATCCCTGGGCTTTAGTGTGTGTGTTTGTGTGTGTGTGTGTGTGTGTGTGTGTGTGTGTGTGTGTGTATTTGGTCCAGATCCACTATGGAAACTACCCCCATCAATAAAAATGAGCCATTCATTTTGAACTTCTATCCAAAGTTGCCTAGGGCACTGCAAAGTTAAATGACTTGCCCATGATTACATAGCCACAGGTAGGTGTCAGAAGTAGGACCTGAACCCAGGTCTTCCTCACCTTATTTATTATCCATTCTACTAGGCTGCTTCTCCTCTACAAAGAATGCCCCACTGAATTATGAGCTATATGGCCTTTGAAAAACAGAATTTCTTTGTAAGGAAATGTTAAGTGGAGGACATAGGGCTATAAATGAAATTCTACCACCTTTCAAATTGAAAGATAATTCAATCAACTTTTTTGAAATGCTTTCTTTTCTAATTCACTGGATTGCATTCATATCAAGTAATCAATTCAATAGGAATTCCTTTATCTTGGGGAAGCTATAGGCCATTAACTTCTTTGTAGCTCTAGAAAATAGGATATATTCCAACATAAATCCTCTATCACGAATATTAATGCCCACCTACTTTTTTTTTTGTTTTGGGTTGGGTAATGAGGGTTAAGTGACTTGCCCAGGGTCACACAGCTAGCAAGTGTCAAGTGTCTGAGGTCGTATTTGAATTCAGGTCCTTCTGAATCCAGGGCTGGTGCTTTATCCACTTTTCCATCTAGCTGCCCCACTGCCTACTTTTTAGGAAGAAAAATTGGGCCAATAAAGAGGGAGGTTCTACAGGGCATGTATAGATTATCATCCTTAGCATTTAAAATCAAGGATGGTAGAATTATCCCCTACCTTATCCCTTTCCCAACAGCTACCAAATGCCAATCACATTGAGAATATATACACTGGCTGGCTGGCTGATCTACCAGTCTCTGCATGTCAGTGTTTATGTTTCAAATGCCCTACCTATTTTTTTTTTTTAGTGAGGCAATTGGGGTTAAGTGACTTGCCCAGGGTCACACAGCTAGTAAGTGTCTGAGGCTGGATTTGAACTCAGGTACTCCTGACTCCAGGGCTGGTGCTCTATCCACTGTGCCACCTAGCTGCCCCCATCAAATGCCCTACCTATTAGCACATTAAAAACATAAATACTGGCATGTACCCACTATTAGACTGGTTTTAAATATGGCAGCATTTTAATTGCCCTACTTAGGATGTCATCTGATGATTGCTATTAACTTCTGACATTGGCTGTGATGGGTCAAGGGGTGTCATTTATTATAATGACTTGTCTCCACTTCCTGCCAAGTTAAGGGCAAGTATAATCTGTGTGTGTGTGTGTGTGTGTGTGTGTGTGTGTGTGTGTGTGTGTGAGAGAGAGAGAGAGAGAGAGAGAGAGAGAGAGAGAGAGAGAGAGAGATTGAATGTGTGTGTCTATGTGTATATATACTGAACATAAAACACACATTTGGTAAAGGAGGTCATTTAAATTCAAAAGATTCAGTAGCTGCTCTATATCATGTTGGAATCTAGGTCCTGTTTTGAAGAGGTGTGAGGACTCTGTTCTCCAAACTAAGGAAATATCCTCTCTCTACCTCACCATGCAAAATATCAGGATGTATCGATGGATGTATTAGCAGGCTCTTACTTGGGGTTAAACACCAGTTATTTTAGTGCAAAATGTTGCATTTATTTTATAAAAAAGTTTTAGGATGGAGATTAATTAAGGAAAATATAGTGGGTGTGGAGCTTATTCTGGTGTGTGTGTGTGTGTGTGTGTTTTCCTTCAGAACCCTTAAAACCAATATTTAGGAAACCTGATTTCCAGCCCTAGCTTCATTCCCAACATTTAACATGGTCCATGAGTGATGGAACCCTTCATGATTTGGCTTCCTCAGTCTCCAATGGACATCATCATACTGATCTCTCTCAGGCCTTTCATATGAGTTACAACTAATAAATTACTTGAAATAACTTCTGCAAAATATAAAGTGCTTACAAATGCTATGCGATTGTAACAATTATTCTAAAAAGAGTATTATTGTCTTTTGCTCTTTGAGCTAGGCCAGAAAAAAAATCCCCAAACACCTAAGAATGGCATTTTGAACACCAATGACTTCAAAGGGCAGAGGGAACATAAAAGACAAATATAACTAACTAGGCATGAGAGTCACATTCCAGTCGTTTTGTCAAGGTGGTGATGTTATTTGAATAATAAGTATATATTAATTGAACAGCTTCACTAACATTGATGAGGATTCTCAAAACAAAAAGCTGAATTTTACAGACAGATGTTCTGAAAAGGAAGATAAAACTGTTCATTCAGGGATGACAATGGTCTTAATGTTTTGGCAAAGTCTTCCCCAGCCCAGAGTAAACTGAGAATACATGGGCTGGGATGGAGTATTTTCACAGTGTACAAAGCAGTCCACATGAATGTTACCACAGCAAGAGTAAGCAGATGTGAATCGGAGGTTGTTTGCATTTGTCAAAATGTGCAATGAGTCACTCACCACAGAAAATACAAATCACTTAGAGAATGCATTTCAAAACAAAATCACCACCTACTGTGGAATTAGTGGCATTCATGGGAAAATGCCGCTCTATGCAGTTTGCTCATTATAGACATCTATTCACAGTATGTTTGACTATTGTACATGTAAAATCATATGGCAAAAGGAAAAAAAAAACTGAATGAATACAGACTAGGGAAGATATCCCCATATGTTTTTAAAATGCCCTGCAATTTTCACATTCAAAATTTGTGCATCTAATTCTAAAAAAATATTATATGGAATACTCTTAAGTTACACAAACTGATAATCATTTACCGTATTTTTTACTCTAATATGAGCAAATTACCACATACTTGAACAAAGTTAAAATAGTTATTATTTCTTTATAATAAATCTGATGTATAATTTCCTTGTGCTTTTTTTGCACCAATTTATAAATACAGTAGAGGCAATACACAACCAGGACTGACACTAACAATAATAATTAAATTCAAAAGAGCAAATACTTACCATACAAAAGAAACAGCCAAGTACACCTTATGAGAGGGATAGCTTTGGGGGCCTTAGGGCCAGATTCTGGGGAAACCGTGCCAAGCCTGAGCACCACAGAATCTCAACATTGCTCTGAAGAACTTGCCTAGGATGGGGATAGGACTTCTAGAGAGAAGACGCAGGACAATCATTTCACCAGCTTGGGCATAGAATGATAGCGATCCCACGGTGTTAAATCCAGGCCTTTAGAAATGGATAATGTCCATTTTTAAAGGTCCCCCTGTGAAGAAGCTTCCCACTGAAAGCAGTTTTAGTGAGAACCTAGCTACTGCTAATGAGGTTTAAGAATTTTCACCTGCAGCTTTGCCATATAACTCCTAGGAAGTTTAAATATAAGCAAGAAACTGTTTCAGCACCTTCTGACCGACCACAAGGAAAGCGAGAGATAAGATTCTGTCACTGAACCACAACAACAACAACAAAAAAGTTTATAAAGTGCTTATGAAATTACAAACATTTAAAATGAATAGGTCTCAAAGAAATGTCCTTTTCACTGCTGAAGGATGTGAGAGGTGAGCACTTAATGAACAGGTCAACCAGTATCTCAAAATCTGTCCCGCCTTTTCAATTGAGCAGTTTGGTCCAGCGTGGTTCCTCCCAAAATGCTTTGCCACTAATAAATAAAAATGCAAGACCCAGCATTCTTCATTCTTTTTGAAATGCAAAGATTCAGAAAAGCACCAATTTCAAATGCTTCTCTGAGAAACTCTTCTTGGAATTTTGCCCAAATGAAGCAAACTTGGGTAATGATTTTAAAGCTGAATGCAAACAAAGCCTCTTGCCGCTTTCTGTTAAAGCTTCACTCTAAACGTAGTAAAAAAAAAAAATATCCTGAGGCAAACTTAAAAGAAACCATAGGGGAAAAAAAGAAAATTTCTAAGAATTACTAGTGCATTGGATTTGATTTGTTATTCTTCAGTGCAAACATCAAAGTAGGTGTCATTTCTTCGTCCACATTTCAGAAATGTGTAGGATGCCCATATGGAGTTACTCCTTGTTGTGGTTGGTTACCTAAGAGGAAAAAAAAATCATATGATGTAGCTAGTGATGTACATGTAAATGGGTGATGCAGAGAAGTGAAAAAAATAAATGCAGCGAAATAAAAAATGACAAGCAAATTCAGAGAAGTAAAAATTAGTAGTAAACCCAATTTTTAAAAAGTACATGTAACCAATGGACCTTGAATTTTGCCAAACTGTTTTTTCTTCACCTTAGTGAAATGTATTTTTAAAACAAGCTCTTTTCAAAGCTAAGTAACAGAACACTGAAACATCTACATTAAATTTTACACATGGCAATTACATATTTTTCATAAAAGCAGACAAATTTTTTTTAAAAAGGCACCAAGTATTCTATAATCCAAAAAGAAGAAACAATTTTGTGAAACCCCCTTTTTTGCTTGGTTGAGAAACTAAGGCAGCCAGTTTTAGCAACATGAAATAGGCCCAAGAAAAACATATTCTCCAGACTGATTTTAAATAGGGTTAGAGTATGAATTATAATAGAAAGCCACATTTCCTCTCATGAAAACATAGACGCTGATTCAGTTTTCACTTTGTAAATGAAAGTAACAAGAGATACTTCTTCCCTGAATGTAAGAGAAGAGAAGACAATATCTTCTACAAAATACCTCACATCCAAAGCAAAGGAGGTAATGATCCTGCACTCACTCTTCCCCACGTGATTTTGACTACAGGTGTCAAAGGAACTATGAATCCAGGTACGACTCACTCGATACTCACTCGAAAGCTGTTTCTGGAGTTGTCGGACTAATGCTGCAGTCTGTTGTTGTTGCTGCGTTTGTTGTAAGCCTTGCCTGGGGAACTGTAATCACAAAAGGAGATAAGGATGAATGTTAGTTGGAGTGGCTCCCAGCAGGGACCACCAGGGAAAACAAGAAACACATACACACACACACACAAACACGCGCACACACATATATATACACACACATACATGCTCCTTTTCCAGACTGTTTTTGACCAAAGCAAAACTCCTCACTCCAAATTAAAATGGAAACATAATCATTACATTCTAGGAACTGTATGAACAACATATCAGTTTGGGCATTAAAAGGGAAGATGTGCCTTGGTGGAAGGTAAGCTGTCATTTTTTCTGTCTGGTGTACTTGGCACGTTGGGATAACTATGCCCCTTGTCTGTTTCACATCCTTTTAAGAAGGACAGAAATTGTAGTTCAGGAAATGGGAATGCACTTGAGAATGGGAGGTACTGATTTTTTGCAAGTCATATTACATCACTCTGTAATGAATAAAGCTACTGCTTTTATAGCAATCATCTAAATTAAATATCAAACTAGAAATGTGCCTTGGCAGCATGTTGGGGTCCATAAACTTTAAAAATATTTTAATAATTGCTCTTTGATACAACTGATATCCTTCGTGATCCTATGTATTTCTTTTTAATTTTAAAAATATTATTCTCAGAAAGGGTCCATAACTGTCATCAGACTGCCAAGAGGGTCTATGACACATAAAACTTAAATAAGCCTTGCTGTAGACAGTTCCTGATTTAATTGGGTTGTGTGCAAAATGTTAGTTTCTAAGTCAATTTTTGGAACTCTGACTTCTTTTCCCCAGAGAAGCAGTGTTAAAGCAGTTAACCAGCAAAATGCTTACTTAAAGTCGTTAATGGCTGAGCTAAAGTTGCTAATCTGACAAGATGAAAATGGAGAGAATTCTGATTTTTGCAGGAAGGAGCTGAAGAAAAAGAATTAATTCTCTTCCATTTTTATGGACTTGGGGCTGGCCCTAAGACAAAACTATGAAATGGGCAAAGCTGGTCTTCAGCATCTTCCTATCTTCTCTCTCCTTGACCTCTCTCCTGAGCTCCAAACTCTCATCTGTAATTACCTAAAGAATTTTTAAATTTCTCTAGTACCTCAATATGCCCCAAACTGTGCTTGTTATTGTCTACTGGATCCAAGAGTTAGAGTTGGAAAGGATCTCAGAATACAAACCCCTCATTTTAGAGATGAGGAAATTGAAGTGCAGGGGGTTTGTCACTTGCACAAGGTCTTGGGGCAGTTGATATCAGATGCAGTATCTGAACCCAGCTGTTCTGAGTCCAGAATCAATGTGTTCTTGCCCCTAGCCCCATAACTGCCTCTTTTTCTCTATTTCTGCCTCCATCTCTCCCATGTTCAAAATCTTAAACAAGTGTTTAAAACAGTGTGACTGTTGACTAGTTCCTTTCCTTTATAGAATCATGGAGTCTTAGAGTTGGGGACCTGACGGGGAAGCTAATCAAACTGATACCTGAACAAGAACATTGTTTTTGTTTTGTCTTTTATTTTTGAGTGTATGTTGTGCTCATGGACTTAAGATGATCAAGAATGACTGAAGAAAATACTGTGCCAATTTTGGCAAATAAAAAAGGTTTAAATATGTTGCCATGGTGATGATTAATACAACCTGCCATGAATCCATAGAACATTAGAGGGTTGAGTTCAAATCCAGGCTCTGACACTTACTAGCTGTGTGGCCCTGGGCCTCTATCTCTCTGAGCCTCAGTGTCCTCATCTGTAAAAAAAAGGCACAATAATACTTTCACTACCTACCTCACTGCATTATTGGGAGGAAAGTGTTTTGTAAATTTCAAGGCATCCTATAAATGTGTTATTATTTTTCTTTAAAAAAAAGGTGAGAGAAAAGATATAGTATGTCATTATTGAGCTTTGTACAAAGACATTTTACATAATGAAGCAATTTTTAATTCATATCTCAGCACAATGACAGATAGACAGAGGTGGCATGTAGTCAAGTTATCTGAGGTTTTATTATGAGAAATCAGTCACCAAAACTTAAAAAGGAATATAGCTAAGTCTTGATTAATGGGAATAATAGCACATGTATTTGAATTTATACTATTTGAAGTTATAACTGGGTGAAATATGTTAACTGGTTCCAACCTAATGGAAAAATGCAGAATGAATTAAAATAATTTGACCACTCCAGGGAATGTATTACTCAGATTATTCAGGACCTAGCTATAATATATTGTCCCTCTTGGGACTCCTACCCCTACATTAATCTTTCCAAACAGGTATTACTCAGTGAAATTCTGAATTGCCCAATCTGGCCCAGGTCAATTATGCAAAACAATAATGAGAAGCTAGTAGTCAGGCTCAATCAATCAATAAACATTTATAATAATTGCCTATTATTTATCAGGAACTGGGGATGTAATTACAAAAATGAGACAGTCCCTGCCTTCAAGGAACTCACATGCTCCTGGGGGGGGGATATGATATGTTCACAGATAAATCAATACAAGATATAAACAGAATAATTATATGATGAGGGAGAGGGCATAAACAACTGGGGGAACTGAGGAAAGCCTACTGAAGGAAGTGGTATTTGAACAGAACCCTGAAGGGAGTGAGGTGTCCCAAGAGCTAGCTATGAGGAGGGGGAGAATCCAGGTATGGGGTCGGCCTGTGCAAAGGTGAAAAGGTGGAGGAGTGAATGTCATGAATGAGAAATAACAACTTGGCCAGTTGTGGCAAGTAATGGGTAACTAGCCTGGGAAGATGGATTAGAGGCAGCTTGGGAAGGGCTCAAAACACGGAACAGCAGCATTTATATTTTCTCCTAAAGGCAGTGGAGACCACTGAAGCTTCTTGAGCTGAAGAGTGATGCAGTCACACCTGCATTTTAGAATCATAATTTGGCAGGTGGGTGAAGGATTTATGGTCTAGATTATGTTAATATGCTGGTTTGGATGTAATTGCTCTTCTTATCAGGGAAAAAGAAACCTTTAATCAAACGTCATAGCAGGTGAATCATTTCTTCCCTTTGGCTCTGGAAAACCTAATCATCTGATGTACTTGGCTGATCCCTCTCTACTCCAATCCCCACCCTTTACAAGCCCACCAGAAACAAATAATCTGAGTGGAATGCAAGACTTTCCGTCTAGAGATCCTATATACTAGGATTTCTAGAACTCAGTTCTTTCCTTTCCCAAAGGAAGATTACAAGACCTGCCCTCTTCTCACTCCCTTAAAAATTCTAAAAAATGTGACTGTTAAAGGATATCCATAAATCACTTGAAGAAAAGTGTGAGACTTTGGAATGTGACTTGTTTGCGTCTGATTAAAGGTTAATACATTCGTTAAAGGTTATTCATTCATTAAAAAAAATCATAAAAGGAGGCAAATACAAATATCTGAACAGACCACGTAGAATCTTGGATACCCTGTGTAATTAAACTGGGGGTTCTAATGACTTGTCTTTTGAAAAATCACTGTTTTAAAACTATCTTTTACCATGTTTTCCCAGACCACTCACTAAGGCAGCCTGGGTTTATGATGAAAAGAAAGAACACAGCAGGAAGGATATAAACATGATTTTCTTAAATCCTGGCTGGAGTTCTAAAGAAAGCCCATTCTCTGTTTACTGATGGAGTTAGCAGCTAACTCAATAACTTTAAAGTTTTAAATACATTTTCAAGTCCAGAGGGTAACTGAAGCCAAGGACCACAGGATGCCAAAATTGTATTTAAGAGCAAAGAGAATTCTATCTTAAATTCCAGATGTTTTTTTTAAATGACATTCATTAGATTAGCAAATGACAGCAAAGTAAAAAACAACAAATCTGTGGTCTGTCACCACAAGTTCCAACATATAAACATGGGTTTTCTTGGTCTTCAGTAGAGTTACTACCAGCTATCAAAAGCTGGGGCTTTCTTTTGTTGTTGTTTGTTCTTCGTCCTCAAAGAGGGGGCCATGACAAATGTCCTGACTTGCAATGGATTGGATTTAAGTGAGGAAGGGCTGTGCAAGTGTCTGAGGTCAAATCTGAACTCAGGTCCTCCCAACTTTAGGCCCAATGCTCTTATCCACTATGCCACCTAGCTGCCCCAGCTTTCTTTTAAGTTCATTTGGTAAGTTTAATATAATGACACCATGTCTGTCTGTCTGTCTATCTGGCCAGTTCCATTCTGGAAAAGTAGTGCATTTGTGGAGGGTTACAGATATCTCTGGTGGTTCCAGTGTCCAGTGTGTAAAACCAACATCTCAACAGGTTGAGACCTTGGCAGCAATAACTAACATTATATCAGGTTCTAAAAGCTACAAAGTACTTTACATTCATATCTCACTTAAGCCTCACAGAAACTGTAGGGTAGATGGCACAGATACTATTCTCTCTATTTTAAAGATCAAACGAGTTAATATTCATAAAGTGATGAGCATGGGGCCTGGCATGTAGTAAGCTCTTAATAAACGCTCATTCCCTTCCCTTCTCTTCCTGCGAAGGGACTAAAAGACAGAAAAATTAAGTGACTTGAATAGAGGAGGACCTTGATCTTAGTTTTCCTCTCATAAGCAATAGGACAGAGCCAGTTCCAATCTTTCATATCCTTCACCTCCTCAAAGAAGCCTACCCTGACTACTAGGATTATAAGATACAGATCAGGATAGGTGCTATCTATTCCAGGGGTTTTGAAACTTTTTTGCATCATAGACCTTTTGGGTAGCCTGGTGAAGTCTATGGACCCCTTGTCAGAATAATTTTTTTAAATGCATAAAATAAAAAAAATATGATTATAAAGCAACCAATTGTATTGAAATGAATCTGTCTATCTATCATCTATCAATCATCTACCAATCTATCCTCTATTTATCTATCTATAATCTATTTATCTATCCATCCACCCACGAATCCATCATAATTTCTCATCTATCCATCATCCTCATCTATCTCTCCACCCACCTATCCATCATCTTTCTTTCTTATCTATATCATCATTATCTATCAATAAAAAGTTCAGAGACTTCAGGTTAAGAAACTAGTTCAACCTCTTCTTTATGCAGATGAAGAAACACCCTCAGGGAGATTAAGCCACTTATCCAAGTTAACACAGATAAACAGCAGAGCTGGGATTTGAAACCAAGTCTTCTGACTTCAGGGCCATTTTTCTTTCTACTGCATTGCTATGGCTCAAAATTCCTGATATCCTAGAGCAGCTGTGTCGATCTCAAATAGAAATGGGGCCACTAAACCATTCATTGACAGCATATTGCTATGGGAAAATCACACATTAACATTACCTATGTGCTTTTGTATTTTTAAAAAATGTTTCCCAATTACATTTTAATTTAATTCCTGGCACTTGCATGGGCATGCTTGACTACTCTTTCCTAGAGCATTTATTGCCTGTACCATTAATTCGGGATCTAATTATATATTGCTTTGTACTGTATTATTATTGAACAATACTTATTTACCTTAATTTAAAAAATATATTTATTCATATATTCTGTTTATACATGCCCTTAATTTCCAAATATACCCCTCTCTAAAAATTTAGAGTACATACAAGATTTTGTCCAGCTTTCTTCTCTTTTACTATCACAAAATCTAAGATGGAATAGTCACTTGTTTCCCAGGGTTCCAAATGTCTTTAGACATATTCCTTCTTTTTGGTCTGAATTAAGTTCAGAAAAATAGCACCACCTTTTACTGTTTATTTCTTGAAGGGCTAAATTACCATTTGGGCAAGCCAATACTTTATGAATGATCAAGGGAATGAGGGAGAAAGAAGGAATAATGGGGGAGGAAGGAAAGGAGGAAAGGAAGAAAATGAGGAAAGGAAGAAAATGGGGAAAGGGAGAAAAAAAGAGGACAGGGATAAAGAGTAGGAATGAAAGGGAAGAGAAGGGGGAAAAGAAGAAGAGAGATGAATGGAGGGGAAAGTATAAGCAAGGAGAAGGAGGACAGAGGAAGAGAGTAAAAGGAGGAGAAGGGAGGAAAGAATAAGGGAGAAAAAAGGAGAGGAAGTATAAGAGGAGGAAAAGAGAGACAAAAGGGGAGGGGGAAAGGAGTAGAAGGAGGGAGAGGGGAGGAGGGAAAGTTAAGTTGCAAAAGATATTTGGATAAGTGAAGCCTCCATTTCTTCTATGCCAGACTTTTGACCTTTTCAATTATTTCTCATCTAGTTTCTCCTTCTGTCTAGGAGGGCTATAGGACAGTCTTACAATATTACTCATAAATTCCATGTACTTAATGATGGCTTTTATGTGTCTTATGAAACTGTAAAACCCACCCACCCTAAACACATACATGTTCTTCAAACAAATCTTACCAAAGGTTGCTGTGGCTGCATTGCTTGGAGTCCCAGTGTCTGCTGACCCTGAGGCTGCTGCTGCTGCTGCTGCTGTGGTTGTGGCTGCTGCTGCTGCTGCTGCTGCTGTTGAGGCTGCTGTTGCTGCTGCTGCGGTTGAGGCTGCTGCTGCTGCTGTTGCTGCTGTAACTGAAGAAAAGACTGATCAACATCTAAATACCATTTGAAGGCTTACCATCCTTAATACAGTACAAAGCCATCAACTTGTTAGTTTCTTTGGCTCAACCCAACAGAATTTATTCCCTCCGCTAAATTCTCAGTGAAATCCTACTTTTTTTGTGTGTGGGGGGGGCAATGGGGCTTAAGTGACTTGCTCAAGGTCACACAGCTAGTAAGTGTCAAATGTCTGAGGCCGGATTTGAACTCAGGAACTCCTGAATCCAGGGCTGGTGCTTTATCCACTGCACCACCTAGCCGACCCAATCCTACTTATTCTTCAAAGCTCAGTTCAGGGACTGCCAATCTAAGAAGACTTCTTTGTTCACAAATTTCTTTCTTTTCTAAAAATAAGGCATTCCAGTAGTGAGAGGATCCCTCCCTAGGCAACCCATTCCTCCTTTGCATACTAACAGGAAGTTCTTCACTGAATCAAACTGAAATGTTTCTCTGTAAATCCCACCCATCATTCCCCAATTCTTATATATGGTCATTAAAATGTCTCTTCTGAAATACCTTGTGAGATAGGTAGTGCCATTATTGCTATTACCTTCATAGTACAGATAAGGAAATGGCTTCAGAGTAGTGAGGTGATTTGCCTTTGGTCAAACAGCTAGGGTGAGAGCTGAAAACCAAATTCCTTGACTTCAAATCCAGGGCTCACTTTATAAACCTCTTAACTTAAACCTCACATCATAAGTCTCTTATTTTAGTCTGCTCTCAACTCTTCTTCTGCTCTGCCCTACCTCCTCTACAATATCCTTTTCCTCTTAGTCTCCTGCCTGCTGTCTAATTCAGAAGAAGCTCAGCCTAATAAGGAACTGAGGCCCATGGAAGAGCTGTCTAAATCTTGATACTGGGGGTGGGTGGAGGGGAGAGGGCTAAGATGTTTTATTGTTCCCCCAATGAACTCATTCCCTTGGCAGGTCCCAAGATTTTCCTTGTAAGGCTTAAATCCTTTTGGTTTGACTGGTGGATTCCATACCACTGCTGTCAACACAATGGGGATTATACTTATTCTATGCAAAGACTTTAGAGTTATTTTAGAACCTGTTTAAAAAGAGACCCAAGACCCTCCCAGAAAAAAGGGTGGAAATAAGACTGGTTTTGATATCCTTAAGGCATAAAGATCTAAGATGGCCTAAATCTAGACAGTCCTTCATGGTGACACTGCCAATGGTGATGGACCTTAGGAAGACGCCCATCCTTGATCAATCCAACAGAATCCTTAAATTGGTTTCATGACCTATTGCCATAACAAGAATGAATATGCTGTGCAAAGTGTAGTCAGTGTACAAAGGACTGCAAATCTCCAAAAACCGTACCACAAAATTTAGGGGAGAAAGTAAAGAAGTGAAATTAATAAACATCAAACATAATGAATATACTGGAAACAAATTAGATTCTCATTGATTGGGGGAATGGCTGAACAAATTGTGGAGCATGAATGAAATGGAATATTACTGTGTTATAAAAAACAATGGCTATAATGACTATAGAGAAGCACAAAAAAGCTTAGGTGAACTGATGCAAAGGAAAGTAAATAGAAGCAAGAATATAATATACACAATATCACTAAAACAGTGGAAATGCAGACACTTGACACTTACTAGCTGTGTGACCCTGGGCAAGTCACTTAACCCTCATTGCCCTGCAAAAAAACAAAAAAAAACAAAAAACAAACAAAAAAAACAATGGAAATGCAAAGACCACTAACTACAAAAGAATAAAGAATCAATATTGCAAAATTACAAAGTACAACCTTGATTCCAAAGAAGAAATATGACAAGAAATGTCCCCCCATTCCTTTGCAGAAGGGACAAGGGAGAAGGAGGGATATTTTTTAAAAAATGTATTGCTTGGGGGTGGGGGGAGGCAGCTAGGTGGCACAGTGGATACAGCACTGGCCCTGGATTGAGGAGTATCTGAGTTCAAATCCAGCCTCAGACACTTGACACTTACTATCGGTGTGACCCTGGGCAAGTCACTTAACCCCCATTGCTCCGAAAAAAAAAAGAGAGAGAGAGAGAGAGAGAGAGAGAGAGAGAGAGAGAGAGAGAGAGAGAGAGAGAGAGAGAGAAAAGAAAGAAAGAATAAATGTATTGCTGGGGTGCAGCTAGATGGCACAGTGGATCGAGCACCGGCCCTGGATTCAGGAGGACCCGAGTTCAAATCCGGCCTCAGACACTTGACACTTACTAGCTGTTTGGCTCTGGGCAAGTCACTAAACCCTCATTGCCCCCCGCATTCCCCCCCTCAATGTATTGTTGGTTTTTCTGGCTTTTTTCTTTAAAAAAATTCTTGATTATGAAAGGTAGCCCTATGAAAAGTATGAAGGGAAGAGGATATAGAAGGAAATTTAGATGATAAAAAGTCATTAAAATTTTATTTAAGAAAACCCCTTAAAAATGAAGTAAATATGATTCAGCAGTTGTAGTAGTGACAAGATTTGTCAATGAATTCCTTAGACTACCAGCTTTTTTTTTTCAAATTTCAACAAATGCTTAGGTGTTTCCAAATATACTACACCAAAGAGGCACCAATTTAAGATAAACTGAAATTTCTTTTATTGTAACAAGCTTATTAATGGTACCTACTTAAACCACTTCTCTCACTAACTCTAGAGCCTATCTTGAATTAATTTTGTGATAAGAACAGGGTCATGGCCAACATGGAATCTCAAAGTAAGAATCAGAGAATTTGTATCTTTCAATGTGTATCAAATGAAAGAGGCACCCTATCAGGCAAAGAAAATGATTCTAGGTTCTAGATGGACATACAATATTATCATTGAATGGCACAGAAACAATGAAATTCTTGCAGGAATATTGCAGAAAGTAATCGGGGGGGTCAGGAAAGACATCCTATAAGAGATGGTACCAAAGCTAAGCATGGAAAGAAGCCAGGGATCCTCAGAGTTGGAGGTGAGGAGGGAGTGAATTCCAGGCATGGGAGATAGTCTGTAGAAAGTCATGAAGGAGGGGTAGCTAGGTGGCACAGTGGATAAAGCACCGGCCCTGGATTCAGGAGGACCTGAGTTCAAATCAGGGCTAAGACCCTTGACACTTACTAGCTGTGTGACCCTGGGAAAGTCACTTAACCCCAATTGCCTTACAAAAAGACAAAAAACAAAACCAAAAATACTTGGCCAGCTGAGGATCAGACCTTCTAACGTGGTGACCCCCTTTATACACTCCCCCCCGACTCCCCAAGGTAATACAGTCACTATGAGGCCCACCCTGGAAAATATCTATCCCTCCCTTACTTCTCACATTAAAGGCAGTTAGGTGGGGTAATGGATAGAGTGCTAGACTTGGAGTCAAGGAGACCTGAGTTCAAATACTCCCTCGGACACTTGTCAGCTGTGTGTCTCTGGGCAAATCACTTAATATCCCAGCCTCAGTTTCCCCATTTATAAAAGGAAGATAATAATGGTACCTACCTCCGGGGGTTGATGTGAGGTTTGAATGAAGTAGCATATGTAAAATGCTTTGCAAATCTTAAAGTACTGTATTAGTATTAGTTGTTATTACCATTGAGATATACAATAGCATGGAGAAAAAAAGGATTACTTGTACCTACATTGTATCAGGCTAGCTCCTAGGAGCTTGTTTATTTGTATACAGTAACAGCATTAACAGCATCAGCATCATTCACTGACTATCTGTTTTGCTTATAGCATGATCCCCCACCTGAAGGAGTCTCTGTTGTCTGATCTGCTGTTGTCTCTGTCTCATCTGGTCCTGAGGCAGTGGCACGGAATTGAGGTTTGGATGGGGTGTAGTGGTCAGTACAGCATCCAGTCCCCCGCCAACCAAAGGACTTTGTTGTAAAGGTTGATGGGTCAGTCTGGAAAGGGAAAACAAATTTGACATCCCTTCTTCTTCAAATTAGCAACCAGAATCCAGAACCCTCAGGATTTCAAAGGAACTACATAAAGACATTTGGTGGGACAATCCAAATATCCCATGATTTTACTGATGGATTCAAGTGATGTTATCACTATAATGTGATCATTGTAACATGGGGAAGGGAGAGGGAGTTAACTTTTGTGTCATGGACCCCACTGGCAGCCTTCGGAAGCCTAAGGACCCTGCCTCCTCTTTTGAGAATAATGTTTTTAAATGTAGAAAATAAGATACAGAATTTAATAATGATATTGTGTTTTTACATTATTATGTTAATTAAAATATTATAGCAATTCTATTACAAACACTTAATGAAATTAAAAAGAAAAAAAACACATACACAAATTCATAGACCTGAGAAAATTGGTCTGTGTTCTCAAGATGAAGATCCCTTGCTCTTAAAAAAAAAATAAGGCTTTATACTTAAACCTAATTAGTATAGCAAGTACTACCTTTTCCAGCCAGGTGGCTTTCTGCATTGAGAATAACTACATCATTCCTCCACTAAGCAGCCGGTAAAATGAAAAGTTCAGTGCTCAAGAAACAGATACTTGGAAAAAAATCAAATCTTTATTTTCCAAATGAATGATTTTTTTTATCTGCCAACCAATAATCCTGTAAGCATAGTTTATTTTTTCTAATTTTTGAAATAATCATATTCAGAGTACTTGATCCAATACAGTAGACTTTCTAATCCTATGCATTATAAGTGGGAAATTCTTCACAAGGAACATCTAACTCTAGAGACTCTCCAAGGGGCTTTATTACTGGAAATAACATAAAGATCCCACAAGACTGTAAAGAATCTCTGATGGGGGCTGCTAGGCCAGAGTAATGGCAAATCTATACGGTTTTATGATCACAAACACCACCAGTCTTATGGAAACCCATGGCCTGTTATCTCCCAACAAGCATTTTCTATATATACACACACATATACATATACGTATATTATGTATGTGTGTATATGTGTTTGTATATATAATAGATAGAAATTATACACACACATCTATATGTATATAACATATAAACATATATGTATATATACATGTTTTACACACACCCACATATATATATATATTAGAGAGAGAGAGAGAGAGAGAGAGAGAGGCACTGCTTCCTGAGTTAATAAATAATCCTCTGTTCTCAGTGAAGTTTAAAGCTAGTTCCTCATCAAAAGAAAAAAAAAAGCCCATCATGAACCAAGTTAGCTATGGTGTATACTTAAAGTAGCTCCATCACCAAGTCTACAGCCTACTTTGGGCTAGAAAAGTTATTTCCTTTCTAAATTAAGTTTGAGAGCATGAAAATCCCTTCAAGGCAGGGGTTGTCTTTCTAATTGTCTTTACATTCGCAGCGCACTAGCACAGTGCTTAGCATATAGCTGTTACTTCATAAATGCTTGTTGCTTTCCCTTAAAAGCTGTGAATCAAGACCAGAGTCTTCAATTTAATTATTCACACTAATTGTTCTGAGGATGTGTGTGTGTGGGGGTGGTCTCAGTTTCCTAAGCTACAAAATGACTGAACATTTTGATATGAAATCTAATATTAATCATTATATTTACGTAGCACCTCAAAGTTAGAAAAGTATTTTTTCACAAGCAGTTAGATAGGCAGTACATCATCACTCCCATTTTACAGAATGAGGAAACTGAGTGACTTTTCTGGGTACTCTCTTAAATTATTTTGCATTTTTCCAACTGTACACATGTCGACTACCCCCAGGAGAATGTAAGTTCCTTGGGAACAGGGGCTTTTGTCTCTGTGTTTGCAGAGACAACACAGTGCAGAGCAGAGAATGGGCACCGGAATGTCTGTTGATGACACACAGCTAGAAAGAATCAAAGTAGGAACTTGAGTAATTATGTCCAAAGACTAAAACGAAATGGTTTCTAAGGTCCCTCTGGGGAACAAGATTCTCTTCTATGCCACACGAGACAATGGCTGTAAAGGGCTGGACAGAGTAAAAAGCCACCCAATGAAAGAGGCCGTTCCCTTCATCAGTGTGGTGACCGAAGCCTCACCTCTGAGATCCTGGCAGAGGTTGAAGGTAGGCAGCGGCGGCGGCCTGCTGCTGAATGTAACCGCTTGGCGGCGGCTGCTGCATCTGCCGCAGCCTCTCCATCAGAGCTGGATTGGAATGTGCGGCTGGATACGTTCTCGGGTTGTAGCCGGGGGACAGGACCACCCCGCTGGCCTGTTGCTGTGGCTGGAGAGGCATCTGAGTACTGTACATGGTATATCCATGGGGCATAGCCTGTAAGGAAAAGAATCCCCCACAGTAAAAGGACAACCCCAGTTTTAGTGTCAGGTAAAATATAAGGAGAAACACGGGGCTGGAGGGCTAGAGCTAGAAGGGACCTTGGAGCCCCCGTAGTCCAATCCTCTCATTAGAATAACAAGTTAGGGCAAAGCGTTTTTACATATATTATCTCATCTGACCCTTACAACAATCCAGGAAAGTAGATACACTTATTATCCCCATTTACAGATAAGACACTGAATCCCAGAGGCCCAAGTAACTTGTCCAAGAACAGACAAGTAGTATGAGAGGTGGGACTTGAACTCAGGTCTTCTGATACCAGAGTCAAGTCTCTTTCTGCTTTACCTTCATGGAATGTCCGTTATATGCTGAGGCATTCAAGGCCCTGAATTATCTGCTTCCAAACTCCTTTCTTCTATCTTTTCTCATTTGACTCCCCTTCCTTTACCGTATACCCCAGACAAATTAGACTATTGAGCCTCCTCATAACATGGCTTCCCCCCCAACTCCTCACCGCCTCTAGGTGAAATCTATCTTTCCTTTAAGACCCAAGTTAAATGCCTTCTCTGATTCCTCTGCTCCCACCCCACCAGCTGGAAACAGAAGCACATCATGAGCCAAGGCAAGAAAGGAGAAAGGAAGGCCAGGGTGTTAGGTAGGATGGAAGGGGATAGTAATTGGACCAGACTGGTTGGGTAGGAGAGGCCATGAAAAACAAAGCGGGACAAATAAGGTGGGGTCAGGTGCTGACATTAAGTATTGATCTTAGATAAGTATTTTAACCTTTCTGTGCTTAACGAATCATAGATCCACTTGAGGTTTGATTAGGAAGGGCACCAATTACTGATTTCATTTAGTAAATATGCACCTTAGATATTATTAATACTGATTATAGCATGGTAGGAAACGTAAGAGATTTGGTATGAGAGGACCTGGGTTTCACTTCCAATTATGTCATTACTAGCCTTGGGAACCTGAGCAAGGCTCTCTGAGATTCAGTTAAGAGGCAAGAACCAAATCACATTTACAGACACCTTTAGTACTAATATTATAAGATTGAGGGCCTGTATATCCTATCGTAGGTCCACAAAGGACCTTTCATTCTGTAGATGAAGAAACCAGAGCCTACAGATATGAAAATAACCTAGCTAAAGTTACATAGGTAGTACATAGCATAGGCAAGATTTGAACCGATGTCTTCTGACTGACCACTCCTTCCAATTCACTGTCCTGTCTTGCATCTTGACACCTTGGAAATTCTCATCAATGTCCCCTACACATCAGGGGAAAGGCAGTTAACTTCAGGGCCCCAAAGGGAAAAGACTGATTGAATATAAATATGTTGCATAGCTCAGGGCAATAAAAACTGAACACTTGCTCTATAGTCTAAATATAATATCAACTTTTTAAGTTAAATAAGCAACACCCCCCTGTGGGAAAAAATAATCAGTGATGTCTAAAGAATTAAGGAATGTAGGTACCTGTGCCTGTTGCAACCCTGAATACTGAGGAAGTTGGGAAGATGGTCGAACTTGTGGAGGAAAAATGGCAGCCTGGTCTAGGGGCTGGCCCTGGAAAAGAAATCAGAGGTAATTGTTTGGATCATTAACAGTAAAAGCTGTTTTGAAATTCCTGGGCATTATTGCCTATAACTATAGACTAGGGGTTCATAACCTGGGGTTTGTGACTTTGGTTTCTTTTATTTTTTAATTTGATAGCTATATTTCAACATAATTGGTTTCTTTTTGTAATCCTATCTACTTTATTTTATGCATTTAAATCAATAATTTGAGGAGGAGCCCTTTGGTTTCAGCCGACTGACAAGGAGTCAACAGCAACAATCACAAACAATGACAAGAGCAAAAGGTTAAGAATCCTTGTTACAGGGGCAGCTAGGTGGCACAGTGGATAGAGCACCAGCCCTGGAGTCAGGAGGATCTGAGTTCAAATCCGGCCTCAGACACTTAACACTTACTAGCTGTGTGACCCTGGGCAAGTCACTTAACCCCAATTGCCTCACTTAAAAAAAAAAAAAGAATCCTTGTTACAGAGTGCAGGCTTGTTGAATGAAAAGAATTTACAGTTTTCACATCTTTCTTCCCAAAAGATATTTGTCAGCAACTTTCTCTGCAGGTGGCAGTTTTATGAGGAAGACTATGGATTATGCAGCAGAGGGCGGCGCCCCAAATCACTTGGATTGTTTGCTCAGCTGAGTGGGTCTGGAGGCTATTTCCCAGAGAAAGGTAAGGAGTCTGAAAGGCACTCCACACCTTGAAGTGTCATTTGTGGTTTTACTGTAAAGAAATGGCGTATCAAAAGCTTTTCGAAGCAATCTCATGAAACCATCAGGGGCCACTAAGTTTTCAGCCCAGAAGCCCTAAAGAGAATTTTAAAAAATGTGAACAGGATGAAAATGAGACTCGTGAAACTGAAAATTCACCGTAATTGGCTTCACGATTGCTTTGAAAACTTGTAATTTGTCTCTGTTCAAAGATCAAAGTTGGTGCTTTTTACCATTTCAAGAGGGAATTAACCGATGAACAATGAAAACTTCCACTGAAACAACAGTTGATCTAAGACCAATCACCAACTGCAATCAGGATACTCAGTGTCTTTTCACTGGCTCTATTCAATAATGATTTGGAGTCACAAAAAACGACAATGCATCTATAATAAGAAAAACCTCACCATGTGTTCCCCAGCATGCTGGTATGAAGAACTTAACAGATAAGTCTCACTAATGCCCACAGCTTATTAGCATCCATGGCTAGGAGCTCCCAGGAACTTGGGCGTGCTTTAGTAGTTGCTTTTTACTTAGTATTGTAAGAAAATGATGATTGTGGTACCAGGAATATGGCCATACATGGGAATATGTGAATGCAAGACTAGAACATATTTAAATACTCACTTGGCTCTCTGTCTCTCTTTTGAGGGAAATGAATTTTTTTAGTAGTAAGTGCATAAATTGCCCAATCAGAAATTAAAGGGACAATCTGATTTCAAAATCATCGGTGATTAGAGAATTAAATGAGGATGGCTATTAAAATCCAGCTTATAGATAGGAAGGGAGAAGTTTTCTTTTAGTTCTTCATTGGGTCATTATTTTTTTTTAAATACACAATTTTCCAAAAGGGGAATCCATACTTGAACCATGTATACTAGATCAAAGTTTTAAAAATACTTTTTGCCAATATTAGCCATATACCAGTTCCACCAAGATGCTACCCTTGTATTCTTTTTTTTTTTCTTTTTTACGTGGGGCAATGAGGGTTAAGTAACTTGCCCAGGGTCACACAGCTGGTGTCAAGCAACTGAGGTCAAATTTGAACTCAAGTCCTCCTGAATCCAGGGCCAGTGCTTTATCCACTGCGCCACCTAGCTGCCCCCTATAGCCCTGTATTCTTATCGGTACATGGTAGCCACAGGGCCACCATGGTGACTATCTATTTTGGCTTCCTTCTCCCCCTATTCTCCCTTGTGTTCATTTGACCAGCCTACTTACAGAAACTTTTTACTTGGATCCACTAAACTGACCTCAGTCTTCTGCATGCAATCAGAAACAAGCAAATTAGTGCCGTCCAAAACATTTATCCTAATCTTCAGGGACACCATTGATCTAGCAATCAGTTCTCCTTAAAATGCCTGAAATAGAGGGTTTGTGTGTGTGTGTGTGTGTGTGTGTGTGTGTGTGTGTGTGTGTACGTACACATGTGTGTCATTTTTATAATCATGAAATAGAAAAGCTACTTTGGGAGCAAAGCTGGAACACTGAGTGGCATTTTATATGCGCAATTATAATCTGCCCATTTCTAGTTCTGTCCTGGGAAAAGAAAAAGGCATTAATTATATGCGGTGGTGTCAGATTGGTAGAGAAATACTTTCTCATTGTGCCAAAGAATTTTACAAACAATTCTGGCCCTGATTCATAGATGAATAAATTTAGAGTAGGCTAACTTCATGGCTATTGTGAGAGGCAATTCCTAGACCCGACATGAATTTGCTCACTCATCTTTCCATACACTTGGAATATCAAAACTGGTGAAAGGCAAATCTACAGGGGGCAGCTAGGTGGCACAGTAGATAAAGCACTGCCCCTGGATTCAGGAGGACCTGAGTTCAAATTCAACCTCAGACACTTGACACTTACTAGCTGTGTGACCCTCGGCAAGTCACTTAACTCTCATTGCCCTGCCCCCCCACCCAAAGCAAATCTACACTATCTCACTGGTCAAAAAAAGCAATATTGCTACTGAATTTGATTATTCTCTATACAGGTCAGAGCTAATCTGGGTAGCTCATTTTAGAAACAACATTAACAAGCTGAAAGGGACAACCAGAATGGTGGAGGGCTTTGAGATGGTTCCCAGAGCTCTTGAATCTCAGCCAGGGAGACCCAGGGCTCTTGACTCTCAGCCAGTGGGACCCAGAACTCTTGACTCTCAGCCAGTGGGACCCAGAACTCTTGACTCTTAGTCAATGCTCTTTTGACCAAATGATAACACTGATATTTTTATTTTCACATGTCAGAACCACTTCTGATTTCAGTGTATGATAATTATAATTTGTTATGATCTCAAACATATTTCTTAACTCTTACATTTTACTTCTTACCTTTTAACTTTTGAAAAATTTTGACTTAGTAGAATTAGATATTTCACAAACAATAAATCTGATGATACTAACAAAAAATCAGATTTACTCTTCAAAATATTAAGTCTCCAGGTGTTCTCCCATTAGAAATAGCTCCTTCAGTGAAGTGAGCAAACCATGCAATGAACTTTCTAAAAGAGACTTTGCTGTCCAATCAAATAAAAGGACCACAGGAATTGAACCGAAATTCAATATTTCAGAAGAATTAAGTGGTGCCTGATCTCATTGAGTCAGTCACTATTGATAAGTTTTATATCTTTCTTAAGTGCTTTGCTTCTATTATAACCATCTCAGCACCTAAAAACCATGCATTCTATTCATCTGTTCATAAAACATATGTATACTTTAAATAAAATCAAATAAAAGGCTCTTGGGGAAACCCAATAGGCAAAATTTTATGAGTTACTGAGTAGACATTGACCAAGGTCAAAACGTAGGGGGTCAAAGGATTTAGAAGAAAAGACATTTTATTCAATTCTTTCATTTTACAGTTGAGGAAACTGAGGCCCAGAGAGCATAAATGACTTGACCAAATTCATTCAGATAGTGCTGAGAACAAAGCTGAGATTCAAATTCAGGCACCCCAACAAATAATCTAAGTATTATTTCTACTACATCTTACAGAATGAAATCTTAAATTAAAACTTCTGATCAGGGCAAACATCTCTTTGGGTTCTAGGTAATTAGCAATTTCAAATTAGCTCATAGAGGGAGGGAGGTGGCAGAGTGGGATAGGCCCTGGACTGTGGAGTCAGGAAGACCCAAGTTCAAATCTTGACTCAGACACTTAGCAGAGTGGTAAGTCAAAAATCTTTCTCAGCCTCAGTTTCTTTATCTGTAAAGTGGGAGTAATAACAGCACCTGACTTCTAGAGTTGTGTGGCTCAAATGAAGTAACACCTTAACCACAGTGCCTGGCACATAGTAGGCACTATGTAAAGTCTAGCTGCTGTTATTATTGGGAAAATCTTTAAATTATGAGGGCGTTTCAAATGGTCTTTCACTGTAAGTTCATCAGACTTTGGAATAAGTTAATGATAACGTCAATTTTGGGGAAATGCTCACATTTTATGGAAACTCCAAAACACAAATGTTAGATAACGTAATGGATACACTGCCTTCCTTTACTACAATACTTGAAATAAAGTGGAAAGGAAAATATTGACTAGCTGGGCATATACTCTGTAACATTTCTAATAACACTGGAAAATTTCAAAGAACATGAAGGTGGGGGCAGCTAGGTGGTGCAGTGGATAAAGTACCAGCCCCTGGATTCAGGAGGACCTGAGTTCAAATCCAACTTCAGACACTTAACACTTACTAGCTGTGTGACCCTGGGCAAGTCACTTAACCCCAACTGCCTCACCAAAAAAAAAAAAAAAAAAAGAAAGAAAGAACATGAAGGTCCCTGGAAATGATCTAATCGGACCATAAGTTGAAACTTAGTTTGGGTTCGTTTTAAAGCAATAACAACATTTGCCTGTGGAACTGAACCGTCTGACAACTTGAAAATGTGGTAGGGAAATGATATATAATGAACTTCACAAGATATCATTTTCATCTTCCCTGCCCCCCACCAATGACCTTATCAAAAAGACTTGCGGGACAGCTAGGTGGTGCAGTGGATAAAGCGCCAGCCCTGGATTCAGGAGTACCTGAGTTCAAATCCGACCTCAGACACTTGACACTAGCTGTGTGACTCTAGGCAAGTCACTTTACCCCCATTGCCCCGCAAAAAACAAAAACAAAAAACAAAAAAGACTTGCACTATCATTTTGTAAGGCAAGCAGATGGACAGTTTCAAATTCGTGTCTATACTTAATGATTTTTTTAAAGTCCTGTTTAAAAACAAGTACAACCCTCACCCGCACTCTGCACATTGTAAAGTGTTGAAAATAAAAGTCATAAGCAATTGGTGTTTATAGAGAATTTTTTCAAATTTCTCTCTGCTGAAAAAAGCTGTCAAAGAGAACAAACATTCCAATCAATAGATACTCATAAAACATTGCTAAGCAGTTAAAGAGTTAGAACATTTTTTTCATTCTGTTGTCAAAACAAACAAAAACATGAAATATACTAGACATGAAATTAGCCATGGAAATTTGTTAATATATGCTCACACTTCAGACTTGCATTGGTTCTGCTGAAAGGACTTTGGGGTTCATTTTACTGGTGAAGTAGCTGCTGCAGAAACCAATAATTTAATGAAAGCATGCATTATTACCTGTTCCAGTAAGGTATTAGCAGTGGTCTTAAAATATACATTCAAAAAATCCCATGGTAAAAAATAATTTAAAATTCCTTCTCTATGTAAGACAGAAAATAAATATGATGCATTCTGTCTAGTATGTGGGACGTGGAGACACAGGGTATGGGATGGAAAGGGTCTATTTTTATAACATATTCATTATCTGGCAATTGGCCTATAAAGCAACATGCCAGGCATTCTTTTGCTAGTGACAGAAAAAAGTCACAAAAACGAGCAAGAGAATGAACAGGGGGACTGAATCAAGGTACACAAAACAGACCATGCTACAAAGCCCAGGCACGAAAATTATGTAGTCATCAATATCACATTGATTGACAATGAAAAAGCCCAATGTGATTAAAGCTAGCCTAAGCAATAATCAAGGCCTAGTAGAACATAGTCTAAAGTGCATGGGGTCATACATATGTTTTATATACTCTGAAGCAGATTTCAAACAAAAAACTGGGGGGCTCAACTCTGTCAGAGGCACTGTTTAAGGAATAATTCTATTCTTCACTTTGGTGTTTAAATGACTGAGTCATGATAGAATGGTGTGTCTGTATGTGTGTTCGTATGTATGTGTGTGTTTGTGTGTGTGTGTGTGTGTGTATATATATATATATATGTTATATATATACATAAAAAGGAAATGACGGCAGGTGTTACCATTATGTTGTCAAAGCCATCCTGAAGGGGCACAGCAGAGTTACAGAAGTCCTATAGAAAGGGGACAGCAAGAAAATGGTAGACAATATACATAAGATTTATTTTCTCCTATTCGGATTGGTAGCTACAAAACATATGAAATATGAACTTTCTCACTTTAACCAATAAATAGAAACCAATCTCTACTTGGATCTTATTATCAATGCATCTCCCACATGGTTAGAGGACCTTTTGGGAGATCCTGACTTTCTTTAATAGGAGCCAAGGGGACTTTTATTCTAAGAAGTCATTAGACTCGGGGGGTGGCCCAAAGATGGGGGATGGGGGTGGGGAATAGGCTTTTCAAAATCTAGGAAAACTTTACTCTGCCCATACATGCCACATCATGATAGGAGGTCAAAGTTCCCCTCTGTCCAATCCTTTCCTTTTAGCCAATATGGGCCTCTTGGTTCTGTTAGGTAACACTTTAGTAGTAAAACCATGAAATCATGGTATGCACTGCCAGGATGTACATTATATGCTGTTGTTATTTAAAAAGAAATACAAACTCAATTAGATCATGGCTTTCGTTTCATAGTCAATTAACCACAAAAAAGAAAAGATAGACATCTCAGTTGCCAAGCTCCAGAATAGCACTGTTTAGGTACTACCTGGGAGCCAGTTTTAGATAAAGACAACTGATAACTTGTTAGTCACTGCTCCTTTGTTAGTTAAAGGAATTCCACGTTTAGTAATTTTTGGAGGAATGCCAAACTTGAAAATGGACCAACTGACATGCCAAGAATTAACTTGAATACTTACTCTTACAGATGGGAGAGGGGGAAAGGCCTCTCAACCCTACACGGATGCAAATTTACTATATAAATTATTTAGAGAGTAACAACTTAGATTCCCTACGGAACTAACTTGTATTTTTGCCACTGTACGAATAGTAACTATAATCTACAATAAATGGGAAGGTAAACATCAATGTAAATCTAATTTACAATAAATGGGAATCAGTTTTAGGTGCCCCCCCCCGCAATGTCCAACCATTGTGCTTACATATTTTATTAGGATCCTTAAATAAATATTTTGAACATTGTCAACACTTTTCCTCAAACTGACATAGGTAGAGGATTAAATCCACAAAGTGCACATGAAAAATGACATGATTCACTGGAGATTCAACTGCCTCATGTGATGCAGTCGTAGATTTGATTGTTTAGGATACAGTCTCTGACAACCTTTTCAGGGGCCAAATTGGGAAATCAAGGTCGTTTACTCAATAGGTCCCCAAAAGTTAGATGTAAGGCTTGCTTATCTCTAACTTGTGATGTCACCAACTAGGAGGCAGGATGGGAAAGGTCTCACAGAGGAAGGATCCAGAAATTCATATCTTGAAGATCAGCTTCATGAAATCATCTCAGATATCGTCAGGGGAAGCACTGAGGGGGTGGTTTGTACAACAGCATTGCACTGCCTGGGTTTACCTACCGCTAACAAGGAATAAATCTGAACTTCTAGCTGAGGCTCTGAAAATGAGGGGCTAGCCAGGCAAATCCCTTGCAAAATCTCAATAATCATCCAAGCAGCTTCAGCTCAGGCTGGGAATTCTAGGAGGAGTTTTGTAGGATGAATAATGAATGTGTCACATTCAAGAAATCCAAATTCTTTGAATGAGAAAATTACTAAGAAAAAGAGTTTCTATTTTACTCTTTCCTCCAAGGATGTCTAACATTCCCCATCATCCATTTTCTTGCCTAACTGCAGATAATCACGTCACTATTTGGGAAGGAAACTATTCCCACAGAAATCCTACTTGTGAAATAGAGAGAACACGACTCTATCAGTTCTGCTCAGGAAGAATCAATTCTAAGGCCTTATTATCAGGCAACTAGCTTTAGATAGAAGTGTACCTCTGGGGCACTGCATGCCCAACCACTGGCAAACACCCTCAATTCCACATCCTTGTACTATAATCTCATGAAAATGTCTATTGATACAAGCCAGAAGGAATCATTTTTCTTGCATAATATTGGATTTGATCAGAATCTTAGCAGTTCAAAGTCTGGTCTTACTGAAAACTTACAAGTGTCACAACTTCTTAGCACAACTCTATATCTCTCTCAAATATATCTCCTTATAATGATGGGTTATACATATATGTATATTTCTATGATGATATTTATTTCTTTGAATCCTTTTAAGAAATTCTAGCTCTCTTGGACAGCTAGGTGGCACAGTGGATAAAGCACCGGACCTGGATTCAGGAGGACCTGAGTTCAAATTTGCCCATGACACTTACTAGCTGTGTGACCTTGGGCAAGTCACTTAACCCTCATTGCCCAGACCCCCCCTCCCCCCCAAAAAAAAAGAAAGAAAGAAATTTTAGCTCTCTAAGTATGGTGTATTTAAAATGTGGAGAAAATAAGTGTGTGTGTGTGTGTGTGTGTGTGAGAGAGAGAGAGAGAGAGAGAGAGAGAGAGATTGAGTCATGCAGCGATTATTTATTAAATGCCTAGGAAGCTCCAGGCGTTTAATAAACTCCTAGGTATTAGGCACACAACAAAACAAAATGAAAACAAGTCCTATCCCCAAGAAGCTTATATTCCACAGGAGGCAGGAGATGTGAGTAGTGGGAGATGTGTGAAGACAAAATATGTACGAAGCAGTTTGGGGGTAGGCCTGGGATAATCAGAAAGGGCCTCTTGTAACAAGCGGCCCGTGAGTGGAGCCTTAAAGGGAGCTAGAGTTTTTAAGCAGCAAAGGTGGGGAGGGGGAGAATTTGGGCTTGAGGGATAGCTCAAACGAAGGCAGACAAGCAGGAGGTGAAATGTCCTGTATAGGGAACATCACCTAGGCAAGTGTGGTTGGAACATGGAATGCATGAAATTCCTTTGGCAAAACAGGTTAAGAGGAACCCTGTAAAGGTCTTTTGTTTTTGTTTTTTTGTTTGTTTGTTTTTGCGGGGCAATGAGGGTTAAGTGACTTGCCCAGGGTCACACAGCTAGTAAGTGTCAAGTGTCTGAGGCTGGATTTGAACTCAGGTCCTTCTGAATCCAGGGCCAGTGCTTTATCCACTGCACTACCTAGCTGCCTCTGTGAAGGTCTTTTGTATTTATCATTGGGAGCTGCTGAATCTTCTTAGGCAAGGAAGGGACTTGGTTGCATCTCTGCTTCTGGAATATGCCCAGCATCTTTGTGGAGGATGGTTTGGAAAGGGGAGAGGCCAGAGGCCAGAGGCCAGGAAACAGATTAGCCTCAACCGGCCCTCCCCACCCCCAATCTATTAACAAATGGATTTCCTGGTGTCCTTCCAGTCTGCTACAATCTCACCTTCTTTAGGGAGCCTTTCCGGGTCCTCAGTGCTTTTCCTCTGAGAGTATCCTCGATTTCTCTTGTCTAATACCTTGCCTGCACTCAGTGGTTTACATGTTTTCTCCCCCATTAAAATGTGAGCTCCTCACAGGAGGGACTGTTTTTTGCCTTTCTTTGTATCCCCACCCAATACTCATCCCATTGCCCATCGCTCATTCTACACAGAAGATCCTTAATAAATGCTCACTGGCTTGAGATGAGGTGCCTCTGGTACAGCCAGGTAGTGCTGTCTAACAGGAGGCTGATGGTATGGAATTAGCATTTGGATTTCAGAGTCACTTGCATTGAGATGATAGTTGAACCCACAGGAGCTAATGACATTCCCAAGACAATCGATTTAGAGGGAGAACAAGACCCAGGGCAGAATACTGGGATGAATGCACAATCAAGCCAAAAGCATTTATTATTAATCACCTACTGGGTACATACTGGGATGCAAATACAAATGACAAAACAATCCTACCTTCTAGAAGAGTGGGATATCAATCAAATCTTTCAAAGGAGACTGAGAAGGGGTGGTAACTTTGGGGAAAAAGAGCTAGGAGGGAGTAGTAAGTAGCACCAAAACCCAGGGGAGAGAGAGGAGCCAAGAGCATGGGGTGCTGGACAGTGTGGCCATGTACAGAGAGTTAAGGGATAAGGACTGAAAAAAAAAAGTCCAACATACTTGGCTATTGGTGATGTGGTAGAAAGAAGTCAGGGTGTTTAAGCCAAGAGGTGGGACCCGAGGACAGATTACAAGAATGTAAGAATGAGCGATGGGTAAGAAGTAAAGGCAGGAAGCTCCGATGGCTTTTTGTAAGAGTCAGACTGGGACAGGTAGGAAAGACAGTGATGATGGTAAAGGGGGTCAAGTAAAATTTGGTTTTGTTTGTTTTTAAAGGCATTAAGATCTGGGAATGGCTGCAAAAACCTCCTGGAAGAGGACACTGGTTAAGAAGAGATTGAGAAGCAAAGCGAGAGCGTGCAGGATCACTGCAAAGTCCAAAAGTAGGTTTAAGAGCATGAGGACAAAGGTTGGCATCGACAAGAAGAACCAGCTCTGTCTCAGAAAGCAAAGCAAAAAAGACAGAGACAGGGATGATGTTGAGGGCATCTGGGGTGCAGAAATGGGAGAAAGAAGAAATTCAGCTTTTTTCTCTATGACACAAAGACATTTGCTGAGTGGGTATGGGCAGGGTATGATGTAAGTAGCTTAAGGCTGAATAAGGCAGCTGGGTGGTGCCCTGGGTACAGCACTGGCCCGGTAGTCAGGAAGACCGGAATTCAAAGCCAGCCTCAGATACACCCCTGGGCAAGTCACTTCACTTCTATTTGCCTCAGTTTCCTTGGATAAAAAGGGAGATAATAATAGTACCTACCTCCTAGGGTGGTTGTAAGGATTAAATGAAGTAATATTTGTAAAGCACCTGGCACATAGTAGGCATCATATAAATGCTAGCTATGATGATGAGTATGAATACAGGAGACTGACTTTTCATTGGCAGTGTGACCCATCACCTGGGAAGTGAACCCTGATGGAACTTTAAGAGGCTTCAAAGAACTCATGCTCAAGGTCCTTCTTATTCTTTCCAAGAGAAATGTTTTTAACAGGTGATCTTCCCACTTAAAGAAAAGAAGGTGAGAAAATCCTTGCACCTGAAGGTGAGAAAACTCCCTGTTTCCTAAAGAATGAAGTACAAACTTCTTTTGAGTCTCTAAAACTCTTCACACTTTGGCCTCTTCCTCCCTTTCCAGTCTTTCTTTCTTCCTCCCTTTCCAGTCTTTCTTTCTTCCTCCCTTTCCAGTCTTTCTTTCTTTCTCTTTCTTTCTTTCTTTCTTTCTTTCTTTCTTTCTTTCTTTCTTTCTTTCTTTCTTTCTTTCTTTCTTTCTTTCTTTCTTTCTTTCTTTCTTTCTTTCTTTCTTTCTTTCTTTCTCTCTCTCTCTCCTTCCTTCCTTCCTTTTTCTCTTCCTCTCCCTCTCCTTCCCCCTCCCCACCTCTCTTTTGGTGAGGCAATTGGGGTTAAATGACTTACCCAGGGTCACACAGCTAGTAAGTGTCAAGTGTCTAAGGCCGAATTTGAACTCAGGACCTCCTGACTCCAGGCCCGGTGCTCTATTCACTGCACCATCAGCTGCCGCCCTTTCCAGTCTTTTCACACATCACACCATTCCACAAGAGTCCTGATCCTGCCAACCTCCTCTACCAGCCACTCCTCACACATGAGGATCCATCTCCTCCCTCCATGCTTTTGTACTGGCAGCCTCCTACATCTGCCATGTTCTTTCTTCTCCCTTCCACCTCTCAGAATTCCTGGCTTTCTTCAACATTCAGCTCAGCCACTGGCCGGCGGCCTTTTCCAGGCTTCCCAGATTCTAGTGCTATTCCTTTCAAGGTTACCTTCCATCTACTATGTCATCTTATATGGACCATTTCGGGGGGGGGGGCGGCATATGGCGCCCACCTTAAATCTCTCCCTACTCCAAGCCATCCCCCATTTGGCCACTAAAGCGATTTCCCCATCCTCGGTAAGCTCCAGTGGCTCCCTATTGTCTCCAGGAGCAAATATAAAACTTTCTGTTCATCATTCGGTGCCCTTCATAACCTAGCCCCCTCCCACCTCTGACCTTCTCATCCCTTACTCCCCAATAAGGACTCTTCAATGAAGTGAACACTGACCTGGTTGTGTCTTGAATAAGACACTCCCATTTCTTGGCTCCTGCCATTTTCTCTGCCTGTTTCCCATGCCTGGAATAATCTTGCTCCTCTGCTCTAACAACTGACCTCCCTGGCTTTCTTTTAGTTCCAACTAAAATTCTACCTTCTACAGGAATCCTTCCACAACCTCTCTCAATTCTAGGGCATTCCCTCAGTTAGTCCATTGCTATTTATGTTTATGCTGTATATAGTTTGCTTTGTAAAGGTTTGCATGGTGTCTACCCCATTTGACCATAAATTCCTTGAGGCCAGGGACTGTTTTTTGCCTCTTTTTTATATCCCTGGTTCTTACCATGCTGCCTAGCACATGGTAGGTACTTCATAATTGTTTCATGATTGATTGATTGCTGTATCCTCCAATAGAATACAAGCTCTAGGAGGGCAGGGGAAGTCCTACCCCTGAGCACCCCAAGGGCCTGGTGCCTGGTGTGTAAGAAATAAATGCTGGTTCAATCAGACATAGGCAAAGGATGGAAGAGGGGAATCCCTTTGGTCTCAAAAGTGTGAGGCAGAATAGGAAACATCTATCTAATACAAAAACAACTATTTATTAGATAAGACATTCTGGAGATTACCAAGTGCCCATTTTTTAAGTGACCTAACTTCTCAGCATCCCCAGACAACTCTCTAAGGATGTCAGCTCCAGATGAGCTGATGGTTTGCATCCAATATGTGTAGTGGTAGCTTCCACACTGAGAGTCCCTAATGCTCAAGGAATCATGGGTCTGGACCAAAACCAGTCTGTCTGTTAAGAACACATCCACAGCAGCAATGTCATGATTTCATTTAAACAATGACACCTGGATTGGTTAAGGTGGCAATCATAATACTGGGGGAGGGTATTGGTTAAGATGGTGATTATAGCATTGGGAGGATTGGTTAAGAGGGTTATTATAACTTCGGGGATATTATAACATTAGGGGGTATTGATTAAGATTAACATAGTTATCATAGTTATCATAATATTGGGGCAGTTAGATGGTGCAGTGGATAGAGCACTGGCCCAGAGGTTAAGAGGACCTGAGTTAAAATCTCCCCCCAGGCACTTACTAGCTGTGTGACCCTGGGCAAGTCACTTAACCCCAGTTGCCTTAAACATCTGGGGCCATTTCCAGTCGTCCTGATACCTATCTTGCCACTGGACCCAGATGGCTCTGGAGGAGAGAGTGAGGTTGGTGACTTTGCACAGCCCTCCCTCACTTAACTCCAATTCAGTGCAAGTCATGACATCACCCTGATATCATGGTCCTCTCAGGAACAAAGGACAAACAACAACAACTACAGTATTATAATATTGGGGGGGGGCTAGTTACAACTCTGGGAGTAATGGAGTTGGTTAAGATTGTTATCGTAACATTGAGCGACATGTTGGTTAAGAAGGTCATTATAACATGGTAGTTACAACTTTGGGGGGAACAGTTAAGATGGTGATTATAACATTGGGGGATTTGGTTAAGAGGGTATAACATTTTTGTGGAAGAATTTTTGCAATTGTTGATTTTGTTTGGAGGAAGGGGTGGGAAGTGCAAATGCAGATGTTTAATTACAGCAAATAGCCAGGTGCTCTGGGTCCATTTTCTTTAAGGTGTTTTAGAGAGACAGGAAAATCTAATCTGCCTCCTCTTAAACCACTCACACAGTCTGGGCTCATCACATAATTGTGAACTTCTCTGAGGACCCTCAGGCTATGTCTGCTACTTTATTCATGTAAAGTTTCATTCATTCAACATTAGTTAAGGTTGATATGTTTCCCTTGGGATTAAGGGGGCAGAATAAGTCCTTTAGAAATTAAATTCTATAAAAATGTTTTTTCACATTCGAAGCGTGTGTGCATGTGTGTGTGTGTGTGTGTCTATTAATTCCTTCTTGACTTATAAGCCAACATTAAAAAAACCCAATCCAAACACCCGACAGCAGATTATACATTCATTATTTATACGAGCTCATGGTTAAAGGATTAATTGACTTTACAAGAATGCTGAGACATAAGGTCATAGATTTTTAGTCAAGCTGATCCATGGGGCAAAACTCCCTGGTCTCTCTTTTTTCTTTTCCTTCTTTTTATTTATGGTCCAGACCTCTGATTTCATTGTCAAAGGGAGTTATGCTATGGAAACTGCCCTGAACCCAAGCAGATTAGTTATCTGTCCGTTGCTCCCCAGTTTTAGAGAGTAGCCTGGGGGCTTAAGGGACTTGCACAGTGTCACTGCTTATTTGTGTCCGAAGCAGCACTTGAAGCCAGACCCTCCCTACTCCCACGCCAACGCTATCCATTGAGCAACTCTGCCTCTCAGGCCTCTTGTTAACAAAACACATTTTGGACAATAGCCAAAATTATTGAAATAATCATCTTAAAGACACAAATCACTATTTCACGTGTTTTGTTTTGAGCTGGTTTAAATGTGCTTCTGCTAAAGCTCAAGTGACAGCTACTTCCATGAGAATTCCTCTCATCATCATTCTTTTACTTTTTTTCCCCCTTTGCAGGGCAATGAGGGTTAAGTGACTTGCCCAGGGTCACACAGCTAGTAAGTGTCAAGTGTCTGAGGCTAGATTTGAACTCAGGTCCTCCTGAATCCAGGGCCGGTGCTTTGTCCACTGTGCCACCTAGCTGCCCCTCTCATCATCATTCTTAGGGCATGTTGATCACCTTCTTGCCAGGCTGCTCTTTCATTTCACAGTTTACTTATCAGTACACATGGTACATCCTTCTAGTAGACTAATCTCCTTGAGAACAGAGGATGTTTGGCTTTTGTCATGGTATCCCCCAGCCTTGAGTACAGTGCCTTGGACATAGCATGTGATACAATGCATTTAACTGTGTATGTATATGCACAATACATGGATGGCTGTGAAAATCCCTGAAATCTTTACCATCAGCAAATGTTTTTAGTGAAAAACAGGAACTTAGCCATTTGTCTTTTCATATGCCTCATGAATTCTTCTGAATTTGAAAAATCTACATGGACTTTGGGAGAAAATTTGCTTAATGTGAATAAATAACATCCTAAATTTGAAGGGGAAGGGGGAGGGCAGAGAAGAGGAAAGGAAAGGAGAGGAAGTTGAAGGGAAAAGGGGAGGGGAGGGGAGGAGTGAGGAAAGGAGGGGTGAGGAAGGAAGGGGAGGGTAAGGGAGGAAAGAGGAAAGGAAGGAGAAATGAGCCTGGAACCTATTCCATATTCTGTCAATGTGTTCCTGCTCAGTTCACCTCCTGAGATGTAATGTAATGCTTGTCCATACTGGAAGCTTCGAGGTGTCAGCTATGAACTATAGCTCTAGATTCCTCTGACCCTACTGGGTCTCTAACTGGTATGAATTTCAGTCAGTGTGACAAAGGATTGAATTTCAAGTCCCTTAAGAGTGAAGTTTGGGGTGCAATAAAATAATCCAGGGTCCCCTTAAATCAGTTGACCACTGCCTTTGATGAAGCCGAATTTGATCCAGATTTACTATTGTCTGAATGATGCTGTTAATCCCATAAAAAAGTAAATTTTAAAGAATTTTATATACTATGACTTCTATGTGGCTATTTTCCCCACATAGCTGCAAATAGGCAAATGGAATCAACTATACTTTGGAGGAGGTATGTTAGCAAGGGAATTGTCAAGTTGCTTTCAATTTACAAGCAGATTATTTTTTTAAGGAAAGCCATTAGAAGGCATTTTGACACATTAAAACTTTAAGAATTTCAAAAAGTAGCAGAACTATCAACTCTATAGGGATGACTCCCACATTTACATCCTCAGGCACAAATGTTTTTTGATTACTTTTTTTTTTTACCAAGTATTTACTAAACACCTATTGTGTGTGAGGCACTGTGCCCAGTTACTGGAGATTCAAAGACAAAAATGAAATCACCTCTGCCCTCAATGAAGGAGTTTTCATCCTACCAACTTCTAAAGCATCATCTCTAACTGCCCACCGGACATCTACTGGACAAAGCACCAACACCTCAAGTTCAGAATGTTTAAAGCTAAATTTATTTTTTTCCCTCAAATCTTTCTCCTTTTTTCCTATCTCTGCCAATGGTGCCACTTCTTCCATTCATGCTTTTAAGCTTGGGGTGAGATTCCCTCTCCTCCATTCATTCAATCAGTTGCCAAGTCCTATTGATTCAAAAAGAGCTTTGCCTTATTTATCTCTTGATCTCCCCAGTGTCTAGTAAAGCGAATTACACATGGTAATTATTTAATAAACATTTGTTGAATGGATGATAGAATCAAGGGAGACAGCGTGGCATAATGGATAGAGTCAGGAGTCAGGAAGACATGAGTTCAAATCCAACCTCAGACACTTTCTAGCGGTGTGACCCCAGGCAAGTCACTTAAGCCAGATTGCCTCAGCTTCCTCTTCTGTAAAATGAGCTGGAAAAGGAAATGGCAAACCACTCCAGTATTTCTGCCCCCAAAACCCCAAAGGGGGTCATGAAAAGTCAGACGAGATTTAAATGACTACACAACAACAAAAGCCTAGACAGCTCTAAGCAGCTCTCCAGGAGTCTAAGTTATAGAGAAGGTATTGATTTACTACCTGTGCAAGTATTAATTTTTCCTTTCATAGAATAGTGGCAACGATAGCATTTATGTAGCCCTTGAAGGTTTGCAATGGTCTTTACATCCATCATATCATTTGTTTGTCTCCAATAAGAGCTAAACATTTTGGGGGATTTTGATTGGCCCTTGATGAACCTCCCATTGAACAGGCATAACCTGTCCCTTAGTCTGATCTTGAGAAAACAAGTAACTTATCAGTATTTGTGAATATACTATATACAGCAACCTGAGATATCCTGCTTGACCTGAAGACAATAATCAGGAATGAGTTGAAGAGAAACACTGTTAGTGAAGGATGTGCATGCATGTGCTTAAAAATGGGTCTTTTCTTCTTTCTTTCTTTCTTTCTCTCTTTCTTTCTTTCTTTCTCTCTTTCTCTCTTTCTCTCTTTCTCTCTTTCTCTCTTTCTCTCTTTCTCTCTTTCTCTCTTTCTCTCTTTCTTTCTTTCTTTCTTTCTTTCTTTCTTTCTTTCTTTCTTTCTTTCTTTCTTTCTTTCTTTCTTTCTTTCTTTCTTGCAGGCCAATGAGGGTTAAGTGACTTACCCAGGGTCACACAGCTAGTAAGTATCAAGTGTCTGAGGCTGGATTTGCACTCAGGTCCTCCTGAATCCAGGGCCAGTGCTTTATCTACTGTACCACCTAGCTGCCCCTGTGCCTCCTTTTGAGCATGTAAATTTAAAAAAACCTCTTTCTACCTTTGTTTTCTGTACATTTTTTAAGGGTGAAGACTATCTTTATCCCAAACATTGTAAATCCCACAAAACCTAGTACATTTTCACGCATCTTATAGGCATGGAAGAGTAAGTCAATGAAGTAGATGAGATATTTACTGTACTTGAAGTTCAGTGGAAGACATTGTACAGTGAAGGGGAGATACCAGATTAGACCCTGACCTCAAGGAACTTACAATCTAGCTAGGGAGGTGAACCACTTGAGAATAATTACAAAGCAGCATTAGCTTAACAGCATTTTGGTGACGTTTCACAAGGTCTGAAGGGATAGAGAGCAAGGAAGGGATCAAAACAGAGGTAGAATTAATTGGGGAAGACTATACAGGGCAGGACAGTGCCCCTCATTCTGCATCTCATGAATGACAAGAGAATAGTACCTACTTTTAAAGCAACCTAAATATATCTGTATATTCTAAGAAACCTACAATATTCAGAATTTCTCTTCTACTGAAGCTACTAGTCAATACAGAGTGGTGGAATGAATGTACTGGGATTTATGCATTACATATAAAGAAGGACATTTGTGCATAAGCTCGTGCATGTATGTGCATGGAGGAAAACACATGCAAAGAGCATGTTGTGCACACACACACACATACACACAGTAGCTACTGGAGGGACTGAAATGCACAATGCTCTGTGTGTCAGATTTGGACAAACCTGTTGGAAAGGTCTTGTTTGGGCTTGTTGTCTGAGGAGCCGCTGCTGCTGCTGCTGTTGCTGCTGCTGCTGTTGCTGCATGAGTTTCATCTGGATCAACTGCTGTTGGGATGTGATGGCATGGATGGAGGGAGGCTGCATCATGGTGCCCGATCGTCTCTGTAACATGTTGGAAAGGGCTTGCTTTGTGTTGGTGGGGACAAATGAACCCGTGGGATCCAGCCGGGAGCCACCTAAAAGAAATGACACACTTAGGGAGCTTTTTCAACATCCTGTGTACACAGTAGAGAGCGCTAAGCCTCTAGAACTATACTGACTGACTGATTTTGTCAAGCTTAAAGTCAGAAAGGAATTTGGAAACCAACCAAACAAAGGGACATTTAAACAAATGTTCATGGGTTTGAGTTATGTTTTATTATCACAAAGGAAGACAACCCATTTTGCAGAAACGAAAATTTGGTGGGGCAGGAGGGAATAAAGGAACTCGGTTAGCCTGTGTGGTTCTAGGACTGATCTGGGGTTTGAAGAATTCAAATGCCACAGTTCCCTATGATTCCAGCTTCTTAAAGGAGAAGTAATATGAATAGTGAATAGAGAGAGGGCCACTTTAGTAGGAAGTGCTGTTTCTGAAGCGAGTCACCCAAGCCACTCTCGATGGCCACTCTCCTTTTTTTTTTATATTTTTTTGTGGGGCAATGGGAGTTAAGTGACATGCCCAAGGTCACACAGCTAGTAAGTGTCAAGTGTCTGAGGCCAGATTTGAACTCAGGTACTCCTGAATCCAAGGCCATAGCTTTATCCACTGCGCCACCAAGCCGCCCCCTACTCTCCTTCATCACAAGACAGACCTCTAAAGCTGAGGATCAATGGATGACTGGATGGATAACAGCCCAGACACTTCCATTTCCTGTTGGCCTTGTCATTTTCTTTCTTTCTTTCCCCATAGGCTACAGTTTAGAATATATTCTGCTATTAATAAACACTCTTCCTACGGTTTTTCTCCATTCTTGAGCACAAACTAGAGATTTCCCTCCTGTAATTCCAAAGGATGCATTTACAAATTTACTTAGAAGTACAGTCCTACTTTCCTCAAGTTACTGCTAGTTTCAAAGTCCCCTCCCCACCCAGATTTAAAACAATCATTGTCGGCTCACATCCAAGAGTGTGACGTGACCGTTCTGAAAAGCTAATTCTACCTTAGGTGGCATTAATCCAAACAGAGGAGATAGGGACTGCATCCATGATTTCAATGGTAGCAGGAACTCTCGTCAAGGAGATTTATTTTGCCATTTTTTGGCAAGTGAGAATCTTAGAGAGTTGTCTTGAGATTAAACAGAATCACACAGCAAGGATGTGTCAGTAGTGGGACTTGAACTCAGGTCTTTCTGGCTCCAAGGTTAGATCTCTATCCACTATGTCACAATGCCCCAAGAAGCACAGAATGTCAAAAAAAAAAAGTTCAGCTGTATTCTGCCCGAGTCAGATCACACATTTAGTAATGTGTTCAACTACAGCACTGCATTTGAGGAAGGACATTGACAGGCCATATCGTGTCCTGAATACTAGCAGATTGCAGAAGGAATTAGAGAAGATACTATAAAAGAACTGAAGGATATTTTAGCCTGAAGATGGGCTAGAGGAGGAGGGATGGAGGTGAAGGGTGGGAGAGGCAGTCAGTCAATAAATAAACCTTTACTAAGCACTAATTCTGCACCAGGTATTGTGCTAAGGCACTGAAGATACAAAAAAGAGGCAAGAGACAGTCCCTGCTCTCAAGCAGCTTACAAGACAAAGAATAAATGCCATGGACAATCTGGGAGGCCATGTCCAAGAGTCTGGCCTTAGAGGGCACAACCAGGAGTCAGAGAGGAAACTGCAAAAAGCAGATTTTGGCTGAATGTAAGAAAATTTAAAAAAATAAGCTTTATAATAATATGACCTGTCCAAAAACCCAAATGGCCTACTTCCAAAGGGGAAGAATTTTCTCTCATGAAAGGTCTTCAGGCAGAGTTTGGGGGTGGTCACTTAATAAAGATGGTTTGGGGAGTATTTTTGCTCAAGTATGAGTTAGACTAGTTGATAAGGTGCCTCATTTGGAATTTGATCCAGGCTCTAGGTTAGAATCCCAGCTCTTATTCCTGGGATAGTGACCTGGGCTAAGTCCCTTAAAACCAAGCAAACCAAAACCAAAACAAAACCCCTCTCTGTGCCTCAGTTTCCTTTTCTGTCAGTTGAGCATGTTGAACTAGTTGGCCTCTTAAGGTTCTTCCCAGCTCTAAATCTATGATCCTGTGACCTCAGGGGTCCCTTCCATTCTAAAATTCTGAGAATTGGGGCAGCTAGGTGGCGCAGTGGATAGAGCACTGGCCCTGGATTCAGGAGGACCTGAGTTCAAATCTGACCTCAGACACTTGACACTTACTGTGTGACCCTGGGCAAGTTAACCCCAATTGCCTCACCAAAAAAACAAATTCTGAGAATCTATGATTGCATGACAATATAACCCTGAATAAGCAGCACTTAAATAAACCCTAATCTTTATGGAAACTTTTACATAAAGGGAACTCACCATTAATACCCTAAATCGAGTGAGTCTAGCAGAGTTGGCACCTCATAATCATTATTAATGAATCTGTGCATAGAAAGTAAAAGCTTTGGCTATAACTTCACACAGTGGGCATAATTAACAGACAATTATTTTATGGTTAAAAAAAGAGGAACATCTACTGTATATTTTAGGTCAATTTATGCAATCCCACTTCTGACTGGTGAGTCAGAGAAACGGATTAATCATCAGGCTTAGCAACATCTCAAAGATTTTGACAAAAAGTTCTGGCACACCCCAAAACCAGAAGTGGGCAATGTGTCAAAGAGAGAACTCAGCACTTCTTGGCTCCTATTTTTACAGCAAACCTCTCAAAATCTTGAAAAAGAAATGTCTGAGCTTAATATAATCAAAATTGCTTAATACCACACGACAAGTTGTTGCTCAGAAAACACTTTGCACATTCCAAAGGTTCATTCATTTTATGAAATAGAATGACAGTCTCGTGTGTAAAAAAATATTTCATGTGTATTTAAATAGGAGCTAATCACTATTCTTTGATCAGAAATCTTTTCTCCTTATGGAAAAGAAATAAAATCCTTCTGGGATTAAACAATAAGGATAACTATATATCAGTGAAATGACCAACTATGATGGTAGCCACTCAATGTCTAAGCCCAACAGACTATTAAGAATATATGCTGAATAAATTTTACAGACAAAAACTAAAATTATACCTTTACTTTAAAGAATGTCGTATGTAAAAGGTATCCAATATACAGTGTTATTCTCTAATCTGCCTGAGCTATTTAAAAATTGATCAACACAAAACCAATTAAGTTTAAGTAAAATAACTGGCATTCATTCATTCATTCATTCATTCATTCATTCATTCATTCATTCATGTAAATATCCCATTGAGCACTCATTTATCTCTTAAATGTACAAAACACTATACTAGTCAATACGGGATACAGAGAAATAAAACAAGCCCTGTCTGAAGGCATCTTACCATACTTTGTTCTAAAGATGATATGAACAACTTGTATGATCTCTTTCATTCATAATTAACTCTCATTATTTAAGATGGTTATGTACATAAATAGCTCTCTTTCAAGACCAATATTAATATATGCTCATACAGGTATGGCTTTTATTTTTTTGTGTGGGGCAATGAAGGTTAAGTGACTTGCCCAGAGTCACACAGCTAGTGTCAAGTGTCTGAGGCTGGATTTGAACTCAGGTCCTCCTGAATCCAAGGCCAGTGCTTTATCTACTGTGTGACCTAGCTGCCCTGGCTTTTATTTTAAATAAAATGAAGAGGGATCCAGGGAAAAATTCTGGTGTTCTAAAAGCAATAATAGCAATAACGTTTTGTTTTATTTTATTTAAAAAATGAACTCTGTGGGAAGGGAATAGCACAGCCCTTTATAGCCAAATACTAGCCTTTGCCCTAGAGTAATTATTAGAGAATTTAACTGATTTATATGGCTGTTTCAGGCCTATTAAAAAAAAAAAAACTTTGGAAGAATGAGGGTGGGGTGGGGAGAGACCAAACCTCATTGATGAGCACCATGATCTTGTTACATCTTTCACATACCTGGTGCAAGCGACTGATTCTGCAGGAAGAAGCCAGGTTGTTGTGGCTGTCCCATGATGTTATAACCCCACAATGCCGACTGAGGGTGGTGCATCATTTGGGAGGAAATCGGTGAGTAATTGGGAGGCACTCGGTATATGTTGTTTTGGGGGTATTCCTTCAACATGCATGGTAAGAAGAAACATTATTACAATGCACATACTATAGGAATAATGCACATTCTTGCTACAAAGCTATCTGAGACATGTCCTCTTATAGGCTGTAAAGCTATTTTTAAAGATGTGGTGAGAGAATGCCAGTGAGCATGCTCTCTGCAAATCTCTCCCCGTTTCAAAAATCATTAGAAGTGAAAGAGTTTAGCTAAAGTACACTGGTGTTTCACCTTGCTTTTATGATAGCAGATGAGTGGTAATAAATACAAGGCAGAGTTAAAAGCAAGGAACTCAAATACTAACCTCAGCACTGAGGCCAGTTCCAAAAAACTCTGCTCAAATTTCCTGGGCATACAGCAGGGCCTGACTTGAACCATTACTGATTTGGAGCACCGTGGAAACAGATGAGTGTAGGGAGAGTAAAAATTAAAACTACAAGGGGAGTGAAGGCTGAAAAGAAAATTTTGGTTCTCTCCACTTCCAAGAGTGGCAATAGAGAATCCTTTTTAAGAATGTTCAGGTTTTGAGAACAAGTAACCAATGGTTGTGATCAGTCAACACCATTTTGTTGTTGTCATTCAGTCATGTCCAACTCTTTGGGACCCCATTTGGGGTTTTCTTGGCCAAGATACTGGAGTGGTTTGTCATTCCATTCTCCAGCTCATTTTACAGCTAAGGAACTGAGGCAAACAGGGTTAAAGTGATTGCCCGGGGTCACACAGCTAATGTCTGAGGCCATATTTGAATCCATGAAGATGAGTTTTCTTGTTTGTGCCTACAATGTCAGTAACTGGTATATCTTGGGCTAGTCAACCAAACAGGTCCTTTTTTTTTTGGTTATTGATACTTAAATCAAAGTTTCTTAAACTGTGGGTCACAACCCTATATGGGATGTTGGGGGGGGGTTCACAAAAAATTTGGCCATACTAAAAAGTTACATATACCTATTTTATATACCTATATACCCGGGGTCATATAAAACTTTCTCAGGAAAATAGGTATCATGAGTGGGAAAAGTTTAAGAATCTCTGGTTTAAATTGTAAGGGAACTCTTTCATAGTGTTGGTGTCGAGGGACAGGGCCAATGCCCAACAAGGAACCAGCCATGCTACAACAAGCTCAGGCATTTCAGGACAACATGCACTGACTGCTAGATTCAGAAATCTGGCAGGAGGTTTGACTGGGTTCTCTCATACTCACATCAACTCTTGAATTTGATTTTGTCTTTCGCTTCCTTCCTTTTGTTTTCTTCTCCTCATCTGCTGCAGTTTTCCCCTGCTCTGACAGCTCAGCTGATTTCCTTTCCGGTTCCTGAGAGACTGGTGTGGTTGGCTCTTCCTCTTCCTCCTCAGGAGGCAGAGGGAGAGGCTCGAGGTAGTAGCTTCGGGGCTTGGGGGTGGGGTGGGTGTGGTAGAGGAGGAGATGATGCTGTTCCTCATACTTGATCACCTTTCGGTCCACTCGAACGGTCCCAAACCAGGCCCAAGAGAGTGGAGCTGGATTTTTGTGACCCTCAAATAAGTCCCACGGGGATACCTTCTGTTTTGTGGACACTTGCAGACCCTATTTGAAAAAGAATGGTCTGTGAAGCTACCAACTAAAATATATCATAGCCAAACCATGCATTAAAAGAAAAAAATTTAAATAAGACAAATTAATTTAAATATATAATACATTATTAAATACAATTCATTTAAAAAATTTTAGGCAAATACACTTAAGGACATATTCTTTTTTTTTTTTTAAGCAACCAGGGTTAAGTGACTTTCCCAGGGTTACATAGCTAGTAAGTGTCTGAAGTAGGATTTGAACTCAGATCCTCCTGATTCCAGGGCTGATGTTCTACCCATCGTGACTACCTAGCTCCCCCACCTACTTAGGACATGTTCCAATCACACTTTGAATTTGTGCCCATATGGAAATTATACTAGTATGAAGCCACATCATGACCCATCTCTGCGTTTTATTCTGGCTATCACTCATCTTGGAATATATTTCCTCCTGACTTCCACTTCACCTATTGCTTTTTCCAGCTTCACTGGATTCTAATTTCTCCCCAAACTGACCTTCTCTTTGATCGTCATTCAACACACTCAATCTTCCATTTCTGGGCTTTTTTTTTTTTTTACCAGCCTTCCCCCAAGCCTGGAATGCCCTCACTCCTTATCTCCATCTTACTGAGTCCCTCTCTTCCTTTAAAATGCAGCTCAACCACCATCTTCTGCATGAAACCTTTCCTGACCTCAACCACTTCCTCCCAAATTTCCTTATACTTAACTACTCTCTGTATATTTGTCTTTATTAACTTCATATTTATGCTCTATGTATTTTAATACTATTTGTCATCTCCCTCATCAGAATTTTAAGTGCACCACAAATGGGGACGGTACCATTCTTTGTACTGGTATCCCAGCATATAGTAGGGGCTAATTAAAAATATGCTGATTATCTTGTTCATTAGCTATATGCAGAGGTGTTTAGACACACACAGGTACATATATGTATGTGTGTATGTGCAAGAAAATAACATTACAAAAATCTAGTATAAATATATTATGTATAATGTATAACATATAGGATATTATAAAATAATATTATAAAAACAAAGTAAAAACATCACACACACACATATGACATTTTAACTTTATTTTTTGGAAACAAAAACAAATCTACTTCCCCCTCTCCTCTGCCCTTATATCACTGAAAGTACCTCCAGCACTTCAGTAAAAAGGTTTCTCTGTCCAGTTACTAACAAAGGGAAGCTATTAAACAGCCAGGGATTCATTTATTATTGATTTTTGTCAGATGCCCCACTATGATAAGAACCAAATTTCCTTTCATTTAAATTGAGGTTTCTCCCAACTTCACTACAACTGCTTTTCCAAGCACAAATGCATTTCTGCTCGTCCTCTAGGCAGGCTTACATTAAGCATGGAGAGAAAAGACAAACATGAAATGATCTTTTGCACTAAGTCTCTTGACAGTTTCCTTGGTGAGAAGTCTGCAAAAGAATTTGTCTCAATTACACCAAAAAGAAAATACTCACCATTTAGAACCACAGATCAGAGAGATCGAATCTAATCCAACCCCCTCATTTTGCTAAGGAGGAAACAGAAGCCTGGAGAGCTAAATTATCTTGCTCAACATCACCTGGTAGTAAGTGGAAGAATCAGAATTCAAATTCAGGTCCTGTGATGACATTCAATGTCCCTTCTGCTGTTTCTTGCTGCCTTTCTGTATTTTAGAGCATCTAGTAGGTGCTAACATGTTTGCTAATTTATTGATAATTAACAATGATCAACTAATCAATATTCATTAACTGTGATCAACAATTATCATCATTAATTAGAATGATAACAATCATGATAATTATTGTTATAATTAGTAATAATTAATTACCAAGAAATGTTGGTAAACAGCATCTAAGCCAACCCTCTCATTTTAGAAATGAGAAAATCAAGGTCCCAAAGAGCTAAAGTGCCTGTCTCAACATCACCAGGGTAATAAATAGAAGTGTCAGGATCTGAAACCAGTTCCCATGATGACAGATCTATCCTTTTGTATTTCAGAGGACTTACCTCAGTGTCTTAAGCAAAGAGGGGCGGGTCTCAAACGTTTGCTGATTTGACAATAATGTACAATTCTAGCTCATTTCAAGCAAAATTTGACAATGAAGCTTTACTCGCGTAGAACTAGAGCTGTTTGTTAACTTTATGCTTTTATTTACAGACTCCCCTATGAATTCCACTGATTTAAACATGCTACTTAGCTCTAGTTTCATCATGGTAATTAATAGCATTTTTTGACAGTATTAAAACAATCTACAGATCGTTAAACACTTTTCACAACATATTGCACTTTATCTTGACAAAAGACTTGGGCAAAGGTAGCACAGCATGGCAGACAGCTGGTCTTACAGCTAGGAAGACCTGAGTTCAAGTTCAGTTTGACACATACTGGATCTGTGACCTAGGGCAAGTCACTTAAGACCTTCAGTGTTCAGGTAAAGGTATTCTGCATAACTGCACATGTATCACTTATATCAAATTGCTTGATTTCATAGGGAGGCTTGAGGAGGGAGGGAGGAAGAAAATTTAGAACACAGAATTAGCTCAAAGACCTTAATCTCATCAGAGTTGGCTCAAGTATCCTCCAATTGGGAGGAGTAATCTATCTAACCCTACAGGAAAGTAGGAGGGGAAGAGGATAAGGAGGGAAGGGTGAAAGAAGGGAGGGCAGAGCAGGGGAGGGGGCAGTCAGAAGCAAAACACTTTTGAGGAGGAATAGGGTAAAAGAAGATAGATAATAGACTAAATATCATGGGAAGGGAATAGGATGGAGGGAAATAGTTATGATGATTGATTATAATGGCAAAACATACGGTACCTACTCTGCTGGGCTATTGTGAAGAAAATTCTTTGTCAAGTTTAAGGAACTATATAAAAGTTATAATGAACAGGATGCTATCAGAAAAACCTGGAAAGACCTACATGAACTGAAGCATAGTGAGATGTACTGTATACAAAATAACAGCAATAGTGTAAGATGATTTGCTGGGAAGCACATGGTTATTTTCAGCAGTGCAATGAACCAATATAACTCTGAAGGATTTATGAAAATTGCAATCCATCTACAGAGAAAGAACTGATGGTATCTGAGAACAGATTGAAGCACCATTTTTTTTGACAGTTCCTTAATCTGAAGTTTTGTTTTTATCTGTTTTCTCTCACAACCTAGCTAATGTGGAGATGTTTTCCATGACTTCTCATATATAACTTATATTGAATTGCTTGAGTTCTTGGGGGTGGGGAATGGGAAGGGAGGGAGGAAGAGAAGTTGGAACCCAAAGTTTTAAAAAATTGATTTCAAAATTTGTTTTTACATGTAATTTGGAAAATAAAATTCCAAATAGAGGGGAAAAAAACCCCAACCTTCAGTGTTATAGGCCAGGGCTTCTTAAACTTTTTCCACTTGGGACCCTTTTTCGCCCCAGAAATTTTTATGCAACCTCAAGAATACATGTATACAAAAAAGATATACAAATCAAACATTTACTGCCAAATTTTTCACAACCACCACATTCAGTTACCTACAGCTTAAGAAGCTTTGCTCTAAGCAACTCTTTAAGACTTTCAGTTGCATAGATGGAATTTCCTCCCCTTGGAGTTCCTTATCCTAATGAAATCCCAGGCCTAAATCTCTATCACTATCTCTGTAGTCTCTGTGAAATAGGAAGGAAGGTTGATCAGGTATTTTTCCATGGTTCAGGTAAATGATATGTCTGTGAGCATGCAGAGACAGCAAACGTCAGAGACACAACATTCAGATCTTTTGCCCACAAACCTTTGAGGCTTTCTTCTCTCCTTCCTTTATCTACTCAGGAATGAGGATCAACAAACTTAACAGTACACATGATCCTAATGCACAGTGTTCAGCCACTTCACCATTCCTGAGCACTTTAAAGATTAAAAACCCAAGGGGTAAAGTATCCAGAAACTGCCAAATCAGGACACCCTAAGAGGGTAATTTTCCACTTCCTACTGAAATAAAAGATTTCATCAATTGCTTGAATACCCTTGTATTGCCTCATCCAAAAGTGTTTGCTTCTCATAAGCCTGAGACAAAGCTGGGAAAGAAATATGGGTATGTATATTTAAAGAAAACATTTACTCTTGCCTGTTTCTTATCTATGGAGTCGAATCCCGCGATTTTGTTGCCTTTGGTGTCAATCAAGGATCCCATAGGTTCGCAAGTGATGACATCACACGTCTGCTTGGGCAAAGGCAGCAGCTGGCGAACTTTGTCGATACTCTCTGACCGTTTGTCACCCAGCTCTTTCTAGAGGAAAAGAGAAGTGGGAGAGGACATCACAAGGATGGCAAAAAAGAAATGAGGAAGCTCTTTTATGCAATATTTCCTTTTCCTGTCCATAGATGCTCTTAAACACTTTAACTTACTTTATGCTGTATTACTAAATTTTGTGTGTGTGTGTGTGTGTGTGTGTGTGTGTGTGTGTGTGTGTGTTGGGGGGGGGAAGAGATGGGAAGGGTAGTTAGCTCTGTCTTGATTTTTTTTTTATTTCTTCAAGACAAAAAAAATAGCACATAAATAAAAGCAAGTCACCCTTATCCAATAAACGACCCAGGGCTAACATGCCAAAACATAGAGGGTGGCATGAGAAATCAGAATACAGGAGCTGAGCCACTGAAACACTCTCTCAACAAGCAAGGGCGGATGACAAGCTACTCTCAGTCATTTTGTTGGTAAGGTGACAGTGTTTTTATTTATTTATTTTTTTTGGAAGGGGGGGGGTTGTTCTTTGGATATCTTTTTTTTCTGAAAGTGATTATTTTTATGGTTAATGAAAGAAAACAGATATTAAACGTTTCTAGCAAAATGATAATTTCTTATCAGATGCAATAGTGGCATTATCTCAGAGATGTGTTTAATGTGACTGTACATGTATGGCCTGTGTCAGATTGCTTTCTGTCTTGGGGAGGGAAGGGAGGGAGAAAAATTTGGAACTAAAAACCTTATGAAAACAAACATTGAGGGCTGTCTTGACATGTAACTGGAAATAAAAAAAAACACTTTTATGATTTTTTTTTAAAAACAGTGGCATTATCTTTCTCAACCTAATTTTGACATTCTGCTTGTTTGCTTTGAATAGTTCTTCTCAAGTTACCTTCCAAAAAATTTCTCACTGTGCTATAAAAGGAGAAATAACATCAGAGGTGGAATCCTGATACATTCTGGGAACAATATCATTGAGCAATAGGTATAGAATTCAAAGCATGTATAACTCTAATAATTATATAATTTCATATTTTTCTTAAGTAAATAGGATATAATAAGAATTTTGAATGACATACTTTCAATTTCTTCACTAGATTCATGTAAGCTCTCTTGTTTTCTTCGGCTCCACCCTGGGAAGAGCTTGACAGATCAGAGGCTAAGGTTCCATTGATCAGGACACCCAGCATGTCAAGAACTGTGGTGAATAATTCACTATGAAGGGGGAGTAAAGATTAAAAAAATAATAAGTTTCTTCTCAGAAGAATAACAAGAACACTCATAAGTTAGCCAAGCATTCTCAATTGCTTTCTTTCAATGCACAGATGCTTTAATGTACCCAGGAAAATAGGTTGTTGCAGAATAAAAAGAATACACCACACATGCAGGAAGAGAAATTTACAATGATAAAAAAAAAACATACTTGTTAGTCTGCATGTCAACAGTTCCTGAAGTAATTATCTGAAGGAGTAGAAGTGCCCAGTCTGTGGTCCACTGGGTGCTTCTTTGCACAGTGTCAAACATTCCTCCTACCTAGCATGTAAAATATAATAGAGATTTGCATTAGAGATGACCAAGAAGAAACACCACCACTAGCACTTTGGGCACCCTGTGGGGGATCAGTCAGGGGATGATCATTTATTTTCATGATGCCCTGGATATTCTCCCCTCCTGCTATCTCCATGACTTCCCTTTTCCCACTTGTTGGGGAAAAGCAACAAACTGTCAAGAAGTCAAAATTATTTATGTTTGGAAAATCTGAGATAAGTTATACTAGAGGGGGAAATGGCAGGTCAGTTTGAACTAAAGAAAAGTCTGGTTTACAGTTTTATAATCAGCATCTCATGGCAATGGGAGGTGGTTTCTGGTTCTAAAATGCAAAGCATTTCAAAGCAGCAATCCCAATCATTTTAGAACCAGAAACCATCTCCCTCCTCCACCTCAGCACTCCTCAGAGATTGCCTGGCACTCTCTCCATTTTTACAAGATGAGGAAACTGAGACCCACAGAGGTCCAATACCTAGTCTGTGGCAGACTAAAATTAGAACTAGAACCTGTTGCGATATACTCTCTGTTGTAGGGACTAGAACCCATTGCAATGCAGTCTCCATTGTACTACCATTCCCTTGTATCCTACTAGATCAGGTTTAAGACAATATCTGAAAAACCTGCTGTAGCGTCCTAAGGAAAGGAGGTAAAGCCCCCCCCCCCCCAAAGTGACAAAGTAACAATGAAAGTTCGTACAGAGAGATAATGCAATGAGCCACTTTGTATTACACAGTTTGCACTGAGGACCAGAAATGAAAATTATTATCATCTGGTTAATTTCTAATTTGATTCAAATAATGAGATAAGAAAACTCCAAGTGTTTCTCCTACCAAATTAAGACGTAGTTGCAATGCCTCGTGCATCATTTGCCTTGCTTTAACATCATCCTGGTATCGTTCTTCTCTCCAGTTACTTAAAATCTATGATCGAAAAATAAATGTCTTTCTGTTAAGAACTGCATTTTTCTCTTGTATTATGCTAAAATGTTTCTTTCATTGTCATCTAGTGGCAGACTACAGATCTTTTGGTGAATTACATTTATTTGAGAACAATAATTTTTGCTTTTATTTTATCTTAGAAATTTGCTTTTATCTTAGCTCTTCCTCCTCCTCCTTAATGTAAAAATTTTGGTCTTTTCACTGCTTCTCTGAGCCAGGAGCAGGGGGCAGGTAGAGGAAGCAAAATTCAAAGCAGTCACTTTCACTCCCTCTTAACACTTCTGATAATTACACGTTTTTGTGGTTTTGTTTGTTTTTTGTTGTTTTTTTTTTTTTTTAGGGCAGGGGAAGCACTAGACTAAAACAGAAGTTCCCAAAATGTGGTCCAGTGACCTATAAGGGGACCCAAGAGGAGGGCTGCAAAGACAAAATTATTTTCATAATAATACTAAGACATTTTAATCTCAAAGTAAATATTAATGGGAGCAGCTAAGTGGTGAAATGGATAGAGTGCTGGGCTAGGAGTCAGGAAGACTCAAATTTGTGAGTTCAAATCTGGCCTCAGATGCTAATTGTGTGACCTTGGGCAAGTTCTTGGGGGGTGGCAGTTCTAAATAATATTTTTAAGAGTATAAAGGGATCCTGAGCCCCCAAAGTTTGATAATTGCTGGCTGCTTGCAGTTATCAGTGTGTTTGTCACCTGTGGTTTCCAAGTGTCACAGAATCCCTCCTAGCAGTGGTAGTGGCAGAAGCAGAACTAGTTTGTTTTCTGGGGGAACAAGGTTTGGTTTGGCAGGAGGCGATAGAGTCAGAAAGACCTGGGTTCAAGTTCTGTCTCTGAGATATATATATATATCTATATATCTATATATCTATATATCTATATCTATATATCTATATCTATATATCTATCTATATCTATATCTATATCTATATCTATATCTATATCTATATCTATATCTATATCTATATATATGGTAGTGACACTGAGCCAATCACTTAATCTCTTTGTGCTGTAGGCAGCTCTCTAAGGTGACTTGCTGTGCTGACCAGCACTGGCCAAAGAAGTTCCTCTCAGCAATGAAATCAAAGGTCAGGTGCCTAGCCTGTCAGCCTATCCAGAGGTCCAGCTGTATATTGTTGTTGGTCAAGGATCCTATTCTTGAACCTTCTTAAACACAGAAGAGAGTTAATGACCTTGGCATAGCATGCTTTCTGAGGAGTTTCCATCTGGTATGTGTTTAGCTGTTTTCAGCCATGTCTGACTCTTTGTGACCTCATTTGGGATTTTTTGGGCAGAGATCCTGGAGTGGTTTGCCATTTCCTTCTGTAGCTCATTTTACAGATAAGGAAACTGAGGCAAACAGGGTTAAGTGACTTGCCCAGGATCACCCAGCTAGTAAGTGTCTGAGGCTGGATTTCAACTAAGGAAGATGAGTCTTCCTGACTCTGGGCCTCACCTTCTAACCATTAAAGATGTGTGTTCTCATGGTATTAGCCTAGTAAGTAGAGAGGGGATTTCAAAACCATTAATAGTTTATTTTCTGAGAATGTGGACAATGTTAAAAATTTTTTTAAACCCTGTGATAAGGAATCTAATAGAGAACATAAAATGGATGAAATCAGACCACTGTAGAAATCACATACTCAGAAGGAACATTTAGCAATGTGTAACAGATAAGACTAGCGTATTTCCCAAACTCATCCAAGAACTACAGTATTTCTTAATTCTTTATCACACAGAGAATGTCTAGGCTGCAATTCCTATAAGATAAGATAAGATACATGCTAATTAACTGAAAGAGGATGATGTTGTCATAACAGAAAGGTGCTGATCTTCATAGAATCTCCAAGACAGTGCTGGAGAATCAGAATATATCAGCATTTACCCAGCACCATCCAAGCTGTATTGGACAGAAGTGTTAAAGTCAATCAGTCAATTAACATGAATTTTTTAAAGCCCTTCCTGTGTGCTAAGCCTTCAGTCAAACACTTTTAATATAAGGAAAGACAAAAAGAATCCCTGGTCTGAAGGAGCTCACGCAGTTTAATGGGGAGACAACACGCAAGCAGCAATGTATAAGTAAGATATACGGAATGTAAATGGAATGTACTCAGGGAAGGGTAAGGAGGGGGACAGAAAGGAGATTGGGAAAGGCTGCATTTGAGCTGAGTCTTGAAGGAAGCCAGAAGACAGAGGTGAGGATGAAGAGTAAAGGCATGGACTCCGAAGGAAGATAAGCAAGAAGACAACCAGTATCACCGTATCCCAGAGGATGTTAAGTATGAGAAGACTGAAAATATAGGAAGAGGCCAGGAGGTGAAAAAAGGGCTTTAAAAGCTCAAGGATTTTCTATTTGATCCTGGAGGTAATAGTGAATACCTGGAGACATTCCAGTCTCAGAAAAATTGTTCTGGAAGCTGAGCGGAGGCTGGCTTTGGAGCCCCTTGAATTTGAGGGCCCAATTAGGAGGCTATTCCAATAAGAAGAATGTAGAGGCAATGGGGGCCTGTGTGAGTAAAGGGAGTCATGAGAGATGTTATGAAGGTGGAAATGACAAGACTCAGGAAACAAATTGTATCCCTAGGGGGACTGTGAGTGAGCAGTCAAGAATATCACCTTGGTTGTAAGCATGAGGGACTGGGAAGATAGTGGTGCCTTCAAAGGTGATAGGAAAGTTCAGAAGTAAAGATGATCTGGGTAGAAAGAGAATGAGTTATCTCATATATATATATAAGTTCAGAAGTAAAGATGATCTGGGTAGAAAGAGAATGAGTTATCTCATATATATATATATATATATATATATATATATATATATATATATGAGTTTAAGATGTCTAAAGGATGTCCAGTTTGAGATGTCCAAAAGGTAGTTGGTGACACGGGACTAGAGCTCAAGAGAGAGGCTATGGATGGATCAATAGATCTGAGAATCTTCAGAGAGATGACCACTGAATCCACGGGAGCTGTTAAGATCATCATGCCACATAGCAGAGAGGGAGGAAAGAAGGGTACCTAGGACACACAGAGCCTTGGGACATGTGAATGGTTAGTGGGCTTAACTTGGAGGAAGAGCCAGCCAAGCAGACAAAGAAGGAGCTGTTAGTTGGGTAGGAGGAAAAGATCCAAGAGAGAGCAGCGTCAGGAAAACCTCCAGAAAAGAGAGCATCTGTCAGAAGCTGCAGAGAGGTCAAAAAGGAGGAAGATGGAGAAAAGGTCATTAGATTTGGCAAGTAAGAGAGCTCTCTGGTAATTTCAGAAAGAGCACTTTCAGCTGGGTGATCGAATGATGAGGTCAGAAGCCAGATGGCAGAAGTAAGTTCAGAATCAAGTGAGAAGAGAGGAAGGAAAGAGAGAGAGAGAGAGAGAGAGAGAGAGAGAGAGAGAGAATATGAATGAGAATGAGAATGAGAATGGTATATTCTTTGGCAGAAGAAATGTAAACATCCCAGCACCTAACATCATCTAGATGAAACATCTCTTCCATAGTAATAAACCTCTGGGTTTACATCCCTAAAGGAATGTAAAAATTGATTTAGGGGGCAGCTAGGTGGTGCAGTGGATAAAGCACCAGCCTTGGATTCAGGAGTACCTGAGTTCAAATCCGGCCTCAGAAACTTGACACTTACTAGCTGTGTGACCCTGGGCAAGTCACTTAACCCCCATTGCCTTGCCAAAAAACAAAAACAAAAAAAGAATTGATCTAGTCCAACTTCCTTATTTTAGAGAGAAGGTAGCAATGGCTCAATGTCAAAGTGCAGTAGGATATGGAATAAAAACCAAGTGTCCTGAATCACTGTCTAGCGGCTTATCCGACATCCCCCCCTTTCTGCTTCCACAATCACCAGGAAACCTTTGGATGGTAAAGGTGTTTTCCCCTGATACCCTGATAGTCGGAAAGGGGAACCGAACCTATATGTACTTTCATTACAAATCCATAATTGAACATTTTAGCCTAAAAAGGAGAATCTTGAGTGTTTGATTAGCCTTGATTCAGCTCCTCAGAGTCAGATCATCAGAGCTGGTAAAATTACATTCCTAAATCTGCTAAGTTTTGGACCAGGTTCATGGACTTACGGTGACCCTACCAAAGTAGGAGGAAAAAAAAAAAGGCATCTTTCAGGCCTCTGTCTACATACATCATCTTCTTACAAATACATATATCAAACTTTTCTTCCCTTTATGGGGAGAAAGGAGGAAATCTGTTATTTGACTATTGAGACTATCTGTAGTTAATATGATTAATCAATTGATTACCAATTTGATTAATCAATTTGATTACTGAGGTTATCTGTAGATGGAATCAAGTTGAACTCACTCTGTATTTATGTGTCTGTTGTATTATGGTTTGGGATTGTGAACTTGGCAAATCTGCACAGCATTTGAATTTTCTTCAATCAAATTACAATGAACTGGTCAAAATTTAAAAGTGTTTTTCTAACAATAAGTACATTTTGGGGCAGTTAGGTGACGCAGTGGATAGAACACTGGCCCTGGATTCAGAAGGACCTGAGTTCAAATCTGGATTCAGACACTTGACACTTACTAGCTGTGTGACCCTGGGCAAGTCACTTAACCCAAAAGAAAAAGTACATTTCAATCTACTAATAAAAATCATGATAGCTACCATTTATATGTGCTTTAATATTTTCAAAAGGCTTTACAAATATTATTCCATCCTATCCTCACAACTGCTCTGGGGAAGTAAATGCTATTATTATCCCCATTTTACAAATGAGGAAACTGAGACCGAAGGAGGTTAAATGATTTGCTGAAGGTCATACAGCAGGAAGTGTCTGAGGTTGGATTTGAACTTGGATCTTTCTGACTCTAGCTCTCTTGCTCTATTACTTGTTGTTGTCATTCAGTTTTCAGTCATGTCTGACTCTCCATGACCCCATTTGGGGTTTTCTTAGCAAAGATACAGGAATGGTTTTCCATTTCCTTCTCCAGTTCATTTTACAGATGAGGAAACTGATGCAAAAAGGGTTAAGTGACTCACCTATGATCACAGAGGTAGTAAGTGTCTGAAGCTGGATTAAAACTCGGGTGTTCCTGACTCCAAGTCTGGCACTCTACTCACTGAGCTACCTAGCTGTCCTTGTGTGACCTAACTACCTATGTTGGTTTGCTTTGTACTTTTATTTATTTTATTTCATGCACTTAAAAACATTGATCTGAGTAGAGATCCATAAACTTCCCCAGAATCCTGAAAAGTTAAGAATCTTTGCTTTAGATAAAGGTGCATGGAGAGGTAGGGAAGGGGATCCTTTGTGCTCTCTGATGATCTTACAATCCAAGGTTCAAAAGGAGAAGGAGGAAATTGATGACTGTGAAATAAAAGTTTGGCGGGCTCAGTAGCATCTATCTCTGTTACCTGATTAACTTGGTTTTGCAGGGATGTTAGGAGTCCTTCCCGTTGTTCATCCTGTCCCTTAAGGCAGGTAAGTACCAATGAGAGGAAAGGTTGTTGACTTAAGAGAGACATACTATAAAGGAAGAAAAGGAGAAGATTAAGTTAGGAGAATGGATCATCACTTCCTGTCTCAATATAATTCCTTCCCTCTGGTTGTTTGCTTTCATTTGCTTTCCTCTTAAAAAGAAAAGAAGGAACTCAGGGGGAGTTGACATCAATCACATCTTTTGTAATAAGATTTTTAGAAGCAGTACAATATTTTCAGTAGTTTAATATGTCCCGAGATGGCAGAATTTAAAAGAGTCATCTGCTGTCTAATGGGGAGAAGGGCAGGGTAAATGGGAAATTAGCATGTTACTGTAATAAACAGAATTTTTTAAAAAATCCACATCTAAAACATTATGGAAGAAGCCATGGCCTTTCAGATGAAAACTGAAAGGATATCATATTTTAGGTACAGAAAGGACCTTGGAAATGAGTAATCCAGTAGGAACAAACATTTAAATTTAGGGCACTAGTCTCTTTGTGAAACTACAGAACTAACCAGCGTCTCTTCATAAAGGCCATCTAATCTGATTACATATTCTTCTGAAGGGCTGCACAACACATTACTACTTCATTCTCCTCATTTAATTTGTAAAATAAGACCAAAGTTTAGACATCTGTGCAATGTTTCATCTTGCCCAAAGGATGGTTTGCGCAGAGATCAAAGGCTTATTGACTTAGAGCTGGGAAGGTCTTCAGGGGCTACCACCTAGTACAAGTGTCTCATTTTACAAGTCAGGAAACTGAACTTCACATAGATAAATAATGGGCCCAACATTACATGAAGAAAATGACAGAGCTAGAACCTGAACCCAGGCCCATTACTTCCAAATGCTCCAGCCTTCTAAACTGCATAAAGTGGGGTGGGGGGTAGAAAGGGAGAGAGGAAGAGAAGTTGGAACACAAAGTTTTAAAAAATCGATGTCACAATTTGCTTTCACATGTAATTTAGAAAATAAAATTCTAAACAATGAAAAAAATAAACTGCATAAAGGGAAGAGGCAGCATTATCATGTAAAAGTCTGAGCTTGGATGCAGAATACGTGAGTCTTGGTCTCAGCTATGGGCCAAGTTATTGAACCTTCTGAGCTACAATTTCTTCATCTATAAATTTGTCATAATAATCGTACTACCAATGTTGGGTTTGTTGTGAGAAAACACTCTGTCCATAGAAAAGAATATTAAAAACTCAAATTTACAAATTAATATAAAAAAATTTTAGATTTCACACACCATTGTAGCAATCAGTGCTCAATAGTTATTGGTTACATTGAATTACAGATCAAATTACAATCAATTACGCTTGAATGATAAACCAAAAAATGTTCCTAGAGAGCCTACTGACATCTAGGGTTGGGCTGGGGACCACCATTAAACCGACGAGGGGAGAAAATATCAAGTATTCTTTTCAGGCAAAATAATGTGAAAAACACTGTAGGGAATGTTGGAATAGTAAGGGCAGGGAGTGATAATGAAATTTCTTCCAATTGTGAAATTAACATCTGGATTTTTTCAGAGGTAATAATAACAACTCACTTTCTGGTTTACCAAATGCTTTATTGACCTCAACTTTTTGAGGTCAACAGTGTATATTGGTTTTCTTCCCCTGTTTTACAGAAAAATGGCTTGCCCATGGATATACAGTAAATGTAGCATCAGTTAAATTGTATAACAGATAGAGTGCTTGGCTTAGATACAAGGAGACCTGGGTTCAAACTCTGCCATACACACCTACTAGCTGCGTGACGAAGGGCAAGTCCCTTAACTTGGGCCTCAGTTTCCTTATTGGAACAGTGAGAGGGCTTCAAATGTCCAGTTCCCAAATACATGACCCTATGATAGTCTTCTGTCTGCTTTTGGGTACTGGATGGCATTCTCTCTTGCTTTTAGTATTAGGAATTTCTCAGGATCTTGCAAATCTAATTACTTTAAATCATCTTATTGGAAAGAAATAGGAACTGGGAACAAAACTGGGAAGTATAAGGTTGAGGGCAATTTGATTCACTGCATAGTTGAACGATGATTCAACAGTTGCAAGGATTCCCTAAGATCCATTGGGTTTTTGCCGCTCGGAATTTTCCATCGTTTCATATGCCTGTCCCTTATACTAGAATCCCTGGCCACAAAGAGCTGGGTCAACACAGAAGTATTCCACTAAATCTTTTCCTTTCTTTTTTCTTTTTTTTTTCTTTCTTTCTTTCTTTTTTTTTTTTGGTGAGGCAATTGGGGTTAAGTGACTTGCCCAGGGTCACACAGCTAGTAAGTGTTAAGTGTCTGAGGCTGGATTTGAACTCAGGTCCTCCTGACTCCAGGGCCAGTGCTCTATCCACTGCGCCACCTAGCTGCCCCAATCTTTTCCTTTCAATCACTGTGTGTTGGAGGTCAGGCTGCTGTCTGTCTGTCTGTCTGTCTGTCAAGGTTCAGAATTCTGATGCAAAGAGGCATTCAACGCAGTCTTACCTTTTTTGCTTTTGTCTATCTCTTTCCTTCTTTGAGGAGGATCCCAAGTGCTGTCCTTTCTCTAGTTCTTCCCCAGCAGCTTTTAGCACCCTACCTTGAACGGAAGTGGGCAGCTTTGCAATGAGGGGCGCCACCAGCCATACACCCCTGCGTTCAGAAGAACTAAAAACCACAAGAAAATTGTCAACCACCACTTTCTAAATATCACCTTCCTTTCCTCTGCTATAATCATAATGGAAACAGAAAGCCAGGGCCCCAGTCAAGTTGCCCAAGCCACATCACGATATTAACAAAGGGTCTTCCTGGCTGTCATTTGTACTTTCTGGGCAGTCCCTTGCACATGGTGCATGTTCAATGTTTGTTGAATTAAAACTGAATCTTGTCAAGCAAACATCTGAGTTCAAACCCATCCACTCTGATGGCAGTAACTAGCTGGTAGAACACACAAAATGATTTTGAATATACGAGGGGAAAAAGGACTTCCGATTTCAAAAGATCTGGGAGTGTTTTTGTTTTATTCCTCACCCCCATGATTTCTTTCAGAAGATGATATTTTCAAATTCTCTTTCCTTGCGAAGAGTAAACTCTCAGTAGCACAGTCAGCTAATTTAAGCAACTATCTGGTTTTAAAATAGAGTTCACATGCATTTCTATTTAAAAACTTGGATTTCATCAGAGTGGGAAACTCCTTTCCTAAAAAGCTCCTCCATTAAAGCAGACTGTAGTTCACCTAGGTCTTGGGAGATGGATGTTGAAGAGTTGCCAGAGGCTCACTGAAGTTTGGTGATTTTGTAAAGGGTCACAGAGCTGGTTACTTATCTCATGTGAACCCTTGTCCTTTGGTCTCCATTTCCATTGTCTCTTCCATTATGCCTTCATTTTATATTTTAATATAGAAAATGAATCTTCAAAGACTTTAGAATAGAATAAAATGCATTGCCTTGCAAAACTACAGAAATAGATATTTTTTCCTTTGAGTGATCCAACCATTCAAAATCTTATAATACCCTGTGGTGCTAGATATGCATGTATCATTTAAAAGAAACTGCAGGAACACAAGCTATAGGAATAACAATAATATTCAGTATTCAGTCAAGGAGCCCAGATTAGCCAAATTAACCAAAGTTAATATTGGTTTTTAAACTGAATTCCTATATTTTAAGTTCCTATTTAAATCCCTAAAGTATTATCTACCAGTTTCTCTAGCAACCCTTTGTTAGGTAAATATAATTAGCCACTTTATTTCCTAAATCCTTGAGTTTTCTTCCTGTCCCTTTTTTCTGGGGACAAGGTCATTCTCTCGAGGATACAATTTATTTCTACTACAACAATCAGATTTTGTTATACATCGTAGTGTGAATAGCATAGGGGAAAAAAAGCCATGGTAAAATACCTTAGGAATGTCTTTTTACCATTCTGCCTTGTGTTACTCGTGTCGCCATTTCCAATAGCATTTGGGTTGAAGAGTCCTATACCCGGTTAGAAGAGTTATTGTTTAAGTCAGGCGGATTGCTGAAACACCTCTATTGTCGTCTTTGCAATATTATCCAACAACAATTCATTTCAGCCACTGACCCAGAACCCTAGAGTAAAACACAAGTAAGTTAGCACACTCACGGCAGGTTTAACAGCATCCAAGCCCAAACCCAAACGCGTACTTGATGTGAAATCATTAGAACGAAAATTAAGGTCAAAAGACAAAGTAATACTTACAGGCTCCTTCATGCACTGTTTGATCATTAACTGGAGTTCCAGCCAGGACTGTCTGAGAGTCCACTGGTCTAGATTCTGGGTAAAATTTATGGAATTAATATACATAATAAACATTTCACAAAGTAATACTACTATTGCTAAAAAAAAATTTTAAAACAGGTGATAAAATGGAATCATAGTCTTGGAACAAGGTGGGACTTTAGAGGTTGGCTAGTCTAATACCTTACAAACTTACAAAATAAGGAAACTGAGGCCCAGAGAGGTTAAGTGAGGGGTCTGTCCCACAAGAAGAGGTAGAAGCAGGTTTTGAACCCTGATCCTATTACTCTAATGCCCTACTCAGTAATCATTTAGACCAAGGTATTCTCTTTCCATGTATAAGAGGTATAATTAAAGCATAAATTTAATTTACTAAATGACATTTTGAATAGTTTATCTGTTCTAAGTCAAATTGCATCTCATCTAGTGAAATTCTGGTAACTATTAATCAGAGAGCAGCCAAAACAAGTGCATCCTTTTGAAGTAGGTGCCTGTTGATACGAGAGTCCTTTTGAGGTCTGTACTAGCTTTAGGGAAATGAAGTTTCAGTCCCTACTGGATATTCTCTATTTCTGGTTAATGGGAGCTCCATTATCCCCTAATGGTGAAGATAAAGGGATGATAAAAAAAAATGCTTTCCTCGCTGGTTTCAAAACAGCTTCCATGGCTTTTCTGCAAACACTTTGCCTTTGTGATTAATGTTCTGCCTAAATGGATATTAAAATCCAGACCATCAGTCAACAAGCACAGAGACTGACTATGTGCCAGGCATATACAAAGAGAGGTCAAAACACAGTCCCTGCCCTCAAGGAGCACACATTCCAGTAAAGGGGATCGTTAGTTTGTCTTTCTTGTAGGGATGGGTGTTGGGAGGTGGGATGATAAGAAGGGGAGGGGGGTCACTGGGAAGCCAGCCTGGGATTAAATCAATGCTTCAGGTCACCTTAAGGACTTTGTGAAGTTGCCTATGGTAGGAATTCAGGAATAAAGGAAATTCTGCCTTGTCCTGCTCCCCCCCCTTTATATGTTACTCAGATAAAAATTCTAGAAAGCATTTTCCTAAGGAAAAAACCAAGATAGTTCAGTCTACTGATCAGCCTATGATTACCAACACAAATTTTAGTTAATACCTTGGGAATAATTATAATGATGCCACATATTTGTATAGAATTTAGTTTCCAAAGTGTTTACACATAAGTTGTTCTGAACTGATTCTCCCAAATTCACTTTGAGTTGAGTTGGGGTGGAAATAATTTGCATTTTGCTGAAAATGAAACAAACTTAGAGGAAACAATATCCTCTAGTCATATGCCCTTAATTTACAGATAAGGAAACTGAGGTCCAAAGTGACATGGAAAGGAAGTGGCAAGGCCAGGGTTAGAATTGAGGACTCCTGACTCCAAGATCAGTGCCCTTTGCAATTCACCTATGTCTTCACTGCTATCAATGCTGGAAAGATTGTGGTCACATAAACAACATGAAATGTGATGACAAATCAATGCCAACCTTGCTACAATGAATCATAATCCATCAACAAGCAATTATTAAATACTGCTATATACTGGGCACTGTGCTAGGTGACAGGAATACAAACAAAGGCTAAAACTGTCTCTTCTCTTAGTTTAAATTTTAATTGGAGAAACAACATACAAACATTATGTACCTAAGATACAAAGGGGACAGAAGGTAACCTTAGCAGAGAGGGAAGGCTCTAGAAGCTAGAGGACCTGAGAAAAGTCTTCTGTGCAAAGGGGAGTGGAGTCCTGAAGGAAGTCAGGGACTCAAAGGGGCAGGGGTGAAGAAGGAAAAGAAATGTCAGGCATAAGGCACAGCCAGTGCAAAAAACAAGGAGATGGTAAATGATGGGTGTTCTTTATGAGGAATGGCAGGTAGGTCAGTATAGCTGGACTGAAGAGTAGTAAAGAAGAGGAAAATTTAATAAGATCTGAAAGGTAGAAATGAACCAGGATGTGAAAGACTTTTTATTTGGTGTTTATAAAGTTTTTTAAAGGTAAAAAAATGATGTGGTATTTTGAAATGATAATGATTATAACACAGAGTTGGTGCCATACAAATATTAGCTATTAATGTTACTGTTGTTGTCAAGATGAAATGAGATAATATTTATAAAGTGCTTAGCCCAGTGCCTGGAACATAGCAGGTACTTAATTTTTTATTAATATCTTTCAGATAATTTCTAATAGAGTGTAAATATACTTAACAATGAACAATTTTCTAAATTAGCATTGATATATTCAGTAAGGTGTTTAATAGCTATTTATTGAAGTTGAACTGATGTTTATAAGATTCTCATAGCACAGTATGAACCCAGAAAACTTAGATCAAAACCGGTAAGGGTGTAAGTTAGCACTGCTCTGAAGGCATTAGCTCACAGGAACCTTTCCCATCAAACTTCAAAAAAGCCACACATCCTTTCTAAGAAGAACGGGTTAAATCTGCAGAAAAGTGAATGAAACATTGCAGCGTTTGGCAGTCTTGTATTTCTGAATGGTGTCAGACACCTGAACAAATACAGTGACAAATGATAGTGTTTGCTTTCACTCTTCAGATTTCCTCTGTTTTCTATGATGAGTACAAACAAGAATTTCCTTCATTCAGCATCATTGCCCAGGAGCCTGCTTTATGCAAGCCACTCTGGGATATAAAGATGTATAGACATATGACATAGTTCTTAATCTCAAATGGTGTCCATTTTGATAAGGTTGATGGGTGATGTGATAGGGGTGATATAAGTGTTTTAAAAATTCAACACAAAATTTATAAATGCCATAAAAGAAATGCAGGTGTCCTGAGTGTATATTTGTGTGTACATGTGTGTATGTATGTGTATGTACACACACATATATATGAATTTCTAGGGAGACTAGAGGAGAGGTTATTTTTTCTGTGCTTCTATTTTCTAATCTATAAAATAAGGAACTAGATCTAAACAAGCTCTAGTGTGTCCCTTTTAGCTCTAAAATTCTATAATCCTAATTCTGAGAGAATTCAGTGAAGGCTTCATGGAGGAGAGAGCACTCATACTGGTTGGTCTTTGAAGGATGAATAGGAATTTTGAGAAATAAAGATAGTGGGAGACTGATATTTTGTAGCAAAGCATTAAGATGACAAAGTATACCATGTCTGGCAAATAGAAAAGCTGAGTTTGAGTCTGGATCTAGTAAAGTACTTAAAAGTTCCTTAAGGTATCTATCCCACATAAGAAGGAGAAATATGGGCTTAATATAGTTTGCCATAGATGAACTGGGAACTGGCTGAATGATTGGGGCTTCATGGTGATCGTTTTAATGGAGTGATGTGGATCTGAAGGATATATTGAGATCAGAGTTTCTTGACCTTTTTGGTGGCATGGACTCATGGCTCTGGTGAATCCTAGGAGATTCTGCTCAGAATAATGTTTTTAAAATGCATGAAATGAAATACATGGGGTTACAAAGGGAAATCAAATATCCTGAAATATAGCTTATCAGAGTATTTATAAGAATAATTCAGGGGGCAGCTAGGTGGCACAGTGGATAAAGCACCGGCCCTGGATTCAGGAGGACCTGAGTTCAAATCTGGCCTCAGACATTTGACACTTACCTAGCTATGTGACCCTGGGCAAGTCACTTAACCCTCACTGCCCTGAAAAAAAAAAACAAAAACTAAAAATAATTCATAGACCCCAGGTTAAGAACCACTGATCTAATAGAATGCCATAATGCTCTCTTCTTAGTGCTGTTTATGATTGCTTTTGAGTGTTTCCAATAAAGTGTACGGTATACTTAGAAAATCTTTTGGGTGGCATAAAGCTGGGAAAGAAACCTAATAGAATTTTTGTTTAAAAAGTTCTCAATATAATGAACTAATGGCATATATAATGAAATGAAATTTAATGAGTAAAGTCTTATATTTAGGTTAAAAAAAGAGAAATGTACCAGTATTAGAGATGAAGACATATAAAAATCATGTGGAAAATGAGTGTTTTTGTGAATGGCAAAGTGACTTGTTAATAAAAAATAAATAATGCACTCATATGCAACATAAGATGAGGAATAATGAACAGGATTTGGAGATGACTATTCATATTTACCTCTAATCTGAATCAGATTTTTGAAAGGCCACCTTTTAGGAAGATACATTGACAAAGTAAAGCACAACCAAGAAAAGGTAAAGAACCATAAGAGAAATGATTAAGGAAATTTGGATGGGCGGGACTAGAGAAATTAAAATGAAGGGGCTACCTGCGATTCTTGTCCTTTCAAATGTGAAGGGTTCTCATTTAGAAGACAGAATTATTTTGATTGGTCCCAAAAGACAGAAATGGGGCCAAGTCATTGGAAGTTAGAGGGCCGTCGCATTTTCAAAGAAGGACAAGACTTCCCTAAATAAAATGGTGGATGTACCAAAGTAATGAGTTTTCCATCACTGGAGATCTTCGAGGGGACTATGGAGATTTCAGGGAAGGCTGTAGAAGAAACTCATGTACTTATTCACGCACAAAATAGGACTAGATAACTTCTAAGGTCTCGTGCTATTAAGAATAACAGAGTCACTGAATTCTGAAATTCTAGGCAAGAGTAGAGAATACAGGAGTTGGGAGCCATGATACATAGATGTAAAACCTGGCTCCAACAACTTACTAGCTGTTTGACCAAGTCTCCTTATCTGTTACAAAAGGGAGTTGTTATAGGGAAGCATTTCGGAAACTTAGCGCACAGTAAAAATGACAGCTAGGGCAGCTAGATGGCACAGTGGATAGAGCCCCGGCCCTGGAGGTCAGGCGTACCTGAGTTCAAATCGGCCTCAGACACTTAACAGCTACTAGCTGTGTGACCCTGGGCCAAGTCACTTAACCCCAACTGCCTCACTAAAAAAAAGAAAAGAACAACAATGACAGCTATTGCATCCTCATCATCACCCCGACCATCGTCCAGTGATGTTGTCATCATTATCGCTGTCATCTTCATTTGAATTATTACTACATATGGGAAACTGCGTTGGGCTCGGTGAACATTCATATTTATTCCTATCACTTTCTTAGAAGGTATTCAATATAACATGCACTAAAGACTGCCCTAACTGTGTACTCTGACATAAATGACACCTCTGAAGTTAAAAGGCAAATTTATGTTGCTACAAGCTATACGATAAAATATAAGGTATAATTACTATATAGCAGGGGAGTCACAGAGGTAGCCAGGTAGCTCACTGGACCTAGAGTCAGGAAGACCTGAGTTCAAATGAAGTCTCAAACACATACTAGCTATGTGACTCTGGTCAAGTCCCCTAACCTCTGTTTGCCTCAGTGAGGATAATAACAGCTCCTACCTCCCAGGGCTGTTTTGAGAAAGTAAAATAGCATTTGTAAAGTGCTTTGCAAACTTTAACGAGTGATGTAAATGACAGTTATAATTATCATTATTATTACTTTATATTTACTTAGCTTATGCAGTAAAATATAACCTCTATGAGATTAGGGACTGTCTTTTTTGTCTTTGAGACACTATTTCTTGCGCTTAGCATACAGTAAATAATAAATGCTTGTAGATTAAAACTGATGGAATCTCAAGGTTTCTGCCCAGTTGTTGAAGGCAGAAGGCCTGAATGGCGGGTGGGGGAGTTGAGAGAAAGGATAGAAAGAGGATGAGGCTTAGAAAGCTGTCAAAGTATGAAGAGATACTTTAAAATGTCAGTCAGCAGCCCCTGGTGAGTTCATGATTTGAGAATATTTGTGTTTGAATTGAACAGAGTACCTCTATGTTAAAAATGGGGATTTGGAGATATAGATACTCTGGCTGACCTCAATCAAGTTGTTGGCACAGTGGGTAAGCACTGGCCCTGGATTCAGGAGAACCTGAGTTCAAATCAGCCTCAGACACTTGACACTTACTAGCTATGTGACCTTGGGCAAGTCACTTAAACCCAACTGCCTCACCAAAAAAAAAAAAAAAAAAAGAAAGAAAAAGAAAAAAAAGATGGCTCACCATTAGGGGAAGAGGAAGGGACTTCTGGGTATTGTTATAAACCAAGGACAACTATGTATAAGAAGAGTCACACGTCTCACTGGCAGAGTTGAACAAATGCACATCATTTACCTGAAGGATGCGCTTAAATGTTGTCTTTGGATGTCATCCCCTTCTGTGCATTCTTTGACGCCATGAGGGTAACAGATCAGCTGCAGCAATTCTGTGCTTGCTTGTGTGAAAGACAGGGTCCAATATAAGGTCCTTGTCTGTACACAATCTCTCTGGTTCTTTCAGCAATGTTCTCCAACCCATTCCTGGAAACGAATATCATAGGAGAGAATGAGAGGTCATTATTTACAAGCAGCTAGTGAGGGGCTTACTGGCTGGTGGACAACTGCCACGTCTGGGATTCAACTCACCAACCAGAGTTGGACGTATTCCATAGATCATAGATTAGAGCCAAGGAAACTTCTAAGAACAAAGAATCTGGCCTCATTATTACAGGGGAAGAAACTGAGGCACAGGGTAGTTAAGTGGACTGGCCAAGAATAACAGAAAGTACAAAAGGCTAGATTTAAACTGAACATCTTCTTGATCCACATCCTGATGGGAGCATATCCATTGCCTTCTACTGGCTAACAACCCTTTAAATAAGCCTTTGACATAATAGGTATATAAGTATAGTTCTTGCAGAGCTGAGACTAAAGGAAGACATTTTTTTCCCCTTTAAATTCCATTAATAAGTGCAAATATGGGGGGGAAATTTTACACCTAAAAAAAAGGAGTAATATTTTAAAAAAACAATCACCTTATATCTCTTTCCCTTCTGAACAGGAATTAAAAACCATCTTTAAGGTCATACATGGAACCTTCTGTACAATTTGTTTGTTTGTTGTCTCCTCCATTAGACTGTGAGGTTCCTCAAGGGCAGGGATTGTCTTTTACCTTTCTTTTTATTCCCCAGCCCTTATCACAGTACCTGGTAGACAGTAGGTGCTTAATAAAAGCTTATTGACTGATTGACTCCTGGAATTATCCCGCAATTATATTTTGAGACTTCCAAGAATGCCATTTGTCCCATGGCTCTGGGCTGATGTGTGTGTCTTAGATAGCCAGAAGCCATACTTGAGGTCAAGAGTTAAATGCACCATTGTTTGAAGGAACCATGCTAAAGTCAAGACATCAGGATAGTGTTAGCTAGGAAAAAAGGCCTGGCTGAAATGCACAGCCACCTTGCAACAGCCTCAGAGCTACCACAAAGGGAATTTTCAATCACCCGAATCCACCTTTCTTACGAGGGAGGGCATCTGAGCACGTAACACTCTTTGGGCCAATGAATCTGGAATGTACCTGCTGGCAGATGGTTCGTAGGACCGTAGCGAGCATATTCGCTCAAGCTGGAGGTTTCTATGGAAACCGCTTTCCCACATGGTTTCATGGACTGTGAGGCATTCCAAATATCGTCTTCCTTCATGTCATCTAGTAAGCCCCTCATAGTGAAGTCCTCATTTTTTAAGGTGTTGGCATTTACTGTTACTCCCCAATTTCGGCATCTCTGTGAAGCAGAAACACAGAAAATTTCCTAAGTGAAATGCCGTGCCAACACTTAGTTTAAAGGCTAACACTTCTCTCTTTCAAGTAGTTGAAATCTCAACCTCTCAGAGGATCCAACAAGTTATGAAGCTATAGAAAAATGCTCTAGGGGCAGCTAGGTGGTGCAGTGGAATAGAGCACCAGTCCAGAGTCAGGAGTACCTGAGTTCAAATCCGGCCTCAGATACTTAATACTTACTAGCTGTGTGACCCTGGGCAAGTCACTTAACCCCAACTGTCTCACTAAAAAAATGCTCTAACAAAAGAGTGAGAGAACCTGAGCATCTTTCTATAAAAATGGAGAGGGGGGGGTGGTGGGTTTGGAGAAATGCTGCTTTTGAGAACCAACCCCCTGATTTGCTTGATATGTATTAAGGACGGTTCCCCAGAATTTAAAAAATGCCACTTCAGATTTTGCTAACCAATAATACACATACACAATTTATAGCCCATTCATTGGTCACCATTATTTTAAATGTGCATATATGTAGAATTTTTTGACTTACAGACAAGGAGAAAATGGGTTCCTCACCTTCCTAGATGTCCCTTTTTTATTTCTTCCCTCTTAAATTGATTTATTTTCTCTCCCACGCGATCAAGAGAAAAGTTTGGATTGGTTGCACTCTTCGCCCACTTTACCCAAGGTATTTTTATGTTTTGTTTTTGTTATGTTTTTGCGGGGCAATGGAGGGTTAAGTGACTTGCCCATGGATCACCCAGCTCGTAAGTGTCAAGTGTCTGCGACCTGATCTGAACCTCAGGTTCCCTGAATCCAGGGCAGGTGCTTAATCCACTGTGCCACTGAGTACTGCCCCCTTCCTCTTGAACTTCTTGAAAAAAGAGATCTATTTCCTGAGAATGGAAAGGGGCAAGGCCATGCTAAGGAAAGCCCTGTCTAGAGTCGCATTCGCTTGAATACCCGAAAGCGACTTAGTTCGCTATTCTTGACCAATCAAAGCGTGTCCCTGAAGAGCAATCTTCCCCATTTTACTTGGAGGAAAGAAAAGGGGCGAAGGGCAAAGCAAACTTTTTTGCCACGACTGCCTAAATGCCAAAAACAAACTTCTGAAGAACTTGAAACAGGAAAACCTTTTCTGGCCATTGGAGAATTGGATCTGTCATTCTCGCAAAGTAAGTCATTCATTTGAATTAATAACAAAGATGCCACAATGGCTGCAGGGCCTTACAGGGCGGCATTTTTTAAATTTTGTTTTTAAATTTTTTTATTCATGGGGTAAGAACTCAGGAAGTTTTCAAAAATTAACATTTCTGAGCAAAGGCAAGGCCTGATAGGATGAGAAAAACCCCTGCAGCCAATCACATCTAGCCCCTGCTAGAAACTATTGGCGGATCAGTTTGACTTAATATGTATTTTACTTCTTAAGGTTTAAATTAGGAGTGTGGAGTTTGGGAGGGTACAACAGTTGTATGGTAATTCCATAGTGTCCACACTGACTCTATGTCCTGTGCTCTCCAAATCAATCAAGTATTATCAACTCCTTTGCATGATGATGCTAGTGGTAAAGGGTACAAATGATAAATTAGAAAGTAGGCTACACTCATTGAGCTTGTAGTGACTTGGGGGAGGGTACAACACTGAACAATAAAGTCTCTCTCTCTCTCATTAATGGAGTAGGGGAAAAGAGCACTAACTGGGAAGACAAGGAAAGAGCTCTTATCGTAAGATATTGGACATGAGCTAAACTATGAAAGAAGCCAGAGATTCTCAGAGGCTAATGTGAGGAGAGAGGGCATGTCAGGATGCAGTTAGACATACCCTACAGGGTAGATCTAATGCTTATGGTGATGAGACAGAAACTAATGAATGAATGAATGAATGAATAAGCATTTACCAAGCACCAGTGCCAGGTACTATGATGGCTAATGGGGATACAAAGAGAAATATACATGTGTGCATATCTATATCTATAAATACGAACACACACACACACATATATGTGTGTGTATGTGCATGTGTGTATATATATATATATACATATATATATGTAGAAATTAATTAATGGGGGGGTCAGGTCTCATACTGGGAGGTGACATCTGAACTGAGCTTAAAGGAAACTAGAGATTCTAACAGGTAGGTGGGAAGAAGGAATACTTACGTTCTGGGCATGGAGGGCAGCCTGAGCAAAGGTATGGAGTAGGTGATTGCATGTGAGGAATACTAAGAAAGTTATCTTTGCCATACTGTAGTACACATGAAAGGAAATAATGTACAACAGTTCTTGGAAGGTCAGGATGGGAGGTTACATGCAAATGGAGGAGTTTGGATTCAGTAACAGAGAACCACTGGACTTATTGAACAGCGACATGGCATGATCGGACCCATAATTTAGGAATATTTGTGTGAGTAGTTCCGTGTAAGACATATTGGAGAGAGGAAGAGACTGGAGGCAGGAAGACAAATTAGGAGGGATATTGTGGTAGTCTAGGCCAGACATGATGGAGCCTGTGCTTAGGGTGATGAATTTGTTAAAGGAATGCAGATATGAGAAATGGTTTAAACTTAGGAATGATAAAAACTAGCCTGAATTTGGCTTTTTGGGCTGAGTGAGAAGCCAAGGACGCCAAAGAGTTTTGGGAACATGTGTGACTAGAAGAATCCTGGTATCTCCAAAAGAGATAGGAAAATTTAGGAAGGGGCAAGGTTTGAGACTATAATTAATTTTTTTAAAGTGAATTGCTCAGGGTCACACAGCTAGCAAGTGTCAAGTGTCTGAGGCTGGATTTGTTTTTGTTTTTTGTTTTTTAGTGAGGCAATTGGGGTTAAGTGACTTGCCTAGGGTCACACAGCTAGTAAGAGTTAAGTGTCTGAGGCCGGATTTGAACTCAGGTACTCCTGACTCCAGGGCCGGTGCTCTATCCACTGCGCCATCTAGCTGCCCCTGAGGCTGGATTTGAACTCAGGTCCTCTTGAATCCAGGGCCGGTGCTCTATCCACTGTGCCACCTAGGTGCCCCTAATTAATTTCTTTTTGAGCACATTAAGTTTGATATGCTTGTGGGATTCAGCTGAAAATATTCAATAGGCAATTGATAAGCAAGACTGAAGATCTGGTAGTTATTTGTGTTTATAAAAGAACCCAAGAGAGCTGAGGGTTGCCAAGAGATGAAATGTAAAGAGAGAAGAGAGTCTTGGACTTTCTTGGAGTCTCTCTTTCTCCCTTGGTATGCCTACTGTTAGGGGTTGGAATATGGAAGATGGTCCAGGAAAGAAGAGTGAGAAGGAGTGGTAAGAGAGGTAGCAGGAGAGTCAAGACAAAGCAAATAAGCAAAAATAAAAGCAAATAAATAAATAAAATAATAATGAATAAAATTTTAAAAACGATTTTTTAAAAAATAAAAGCAAAATAGGAGAAAAGTATCCAGAGAGAATGATCATCCAAAAATATTAACTGGTACAGAGAGGTCGAAGGAGATTGATGACTGAGAAAGTAACTGGATTTGCAATTAAGAGATCATTGGTAACTCTGGAGAGTGCTAAACTTGGAAGCCAGGTTGCAAGGGCTTGGAAGTAAAGAGGAAATGAAAGGAAGGCAAAGACAGAAGACAATTTTTTCCCCGAGGATGTGGCTATGAAAGGGGGAAAAGATATAGGATAGAGGTTGTGGGTCAAATGAGGATTTTCTATGACCAAAAGGTCTAAGAGGCTCAGCAACCATTCCAGACCTATAGATCCAGATTAAAGGGAACCAAATTCAAGTATTAAGGAATTTATGGGAACCAAGGAAGGAACAGAGAAAAGTTACAAGGGGAAAAGGCAGCTTAATTTGACACTTCACTATCTCCCAGTACAGGGGAGATATACAGGAATTGGGATTAATCTAAAGATTTGTCAGCGAGGCCTATGGAAACACGTCAAGTCTGGTGACTTGGTAAAATTTCACTGGGACCTTTCTGGATTACCTTTGAACCAAGGCATCCTTGATTTCTGGCACTGACTTTGACCATATAAAGTTCCCCCTCTAAAAGAGGGGACGCACAGAGAGGTCTAAGTGTCAAGGGTGACCCAAACTGTTGAATTTACTGTGGTCCCATTGTAATGTTCATCAGAAATTCAGGTATCCCTGTGAGGAGTATCCAAAGTATCTTTTCCCATATCCATATATATGTATCTATCCATATATTTCATATATACATATATACACAATACATATATTCACATGTAACACCTCAGGCTATTGTATGTATAGGTACACAGACAACATACAAATAATTCATATGCACACATATACATTCATATTTCTAGGTAAAAGCCCCCAGACCATTGAATATGTACATTTCTATTCATATAGAGATATATAGATATATATTCAATAGGCTGAAGTTTTAGACAACACAGTTTCTCAAGGGATTAGTTTTAATTTCTTGAAAAGCATATAAAAATTCATGCATGTAGATATTTAAGACTAATAATGATCAATCTGCTGTGCTCGTTCTGGTTCATAAGGAACACCATGTGCTTCTGTATCACCCTGTGCTTCTGTGTTTTTTTGTTTTGTTTTTGTTTTTGGTTTTTTGGTGAGGCAATTGGGGTTAAGGACTTGCCCAGGGTCACACAGCTAGTAAGTGTCAAATATCTGAGGCCATATTTGAACTCAGATCCTCCTGACTCCAGGGCCAGTGCTTTATCTACTGCACCACCTAGCTGCCCCATCACCCTGTGCTTCTGGAAAAGGTGGTCCATTCGAAGGTTCAGGAAAGGAAACTAAAATTAAATTGACTTTAAATTTTTAAAAAATGTTGCTGGTTATTTAGAGGCAGGGAGAAATATACAAGATATGAAGGTGTATTTAAATATGTAGATGGGATAGCATAACTGAGTTGGGATCTAAAATTATGCCTAAAATTTAGGGATCTGGTTCATATTTTCTATGAAATTCTTCCATTTGGCATCGATTGGGTACATTTTGGCTTTGAGATTGAAGCTTTCTTTTTTCTTTTTCTTTCTTTCTTTCTTTTTCTCTTTTTTTAAATTGAAGCTCTCTTTTTTTTTAAATTTTTTTTTTTTTTTGGTAAGGCAATTTGGGTTAAGTGACTTGCCTGGAGTCACACAGCTAGTAAGTGTCAAGTGTCTGAGGCCGGATTTGAACTCAGGTACTCCTGAATCCAGGGCCGGTGCTTTATCCACTGTACTACCTAGCTGCCCAGTTGAAGCTCTCTTAATGGATATCTGGCATGATGTCTTCCTTCAGGATAAAAATTTTCAAAAAATTTTTCTATTTGTCTCCTAAATATTCAAGAAAAGTCAGAAAAATGAAGTTCTCCAAGGTTTCTCTGAATTCTTTTTTTAAAATAAATTTTTACTTCTATCCTTTATCTTTTACCTTGACTAAATTTCCATCTGTATCCCCCTCCATGTTGAATTTCCGGTTGATCCCCCACATAATCATGGAATGATAAGTGAAGCCCTCTATGTTTTCTTCGGTATCTTATGACTGTTTGTTGAAAGTCTAGAGGAACCTAAAGGGTGATTTCTCTAATTTTTCTAGTTTATACAAAGAACTTCTAGGGTTTTAGGGGGGCAATTTTATTTTATATAATTATCTTTTATTTCATTATCAAATATGTCTATTAAACACATTCTATTTAAAGGATGGTATATTAAGCTATATTCTAGTGCCAATGAAGGTGAAGACTCAATGGCAAATCTTTGGGAAGCTTCTATTCAATATCTGCAATATGGTTATCTTATCATGTTGGGTAAACTACACAAGGTATTAGACTAGGCCAAAGGTTCCTAACCTGGGCTCTGTGAACTTAAAATTTTTTGGATGACTATATTTCAATATAATCTGTTTCCTCCGGTAACCCTAAATATTTTATTTTATGTACTGGAATGCCTTATTCTGAGAAGGGGCCCATAGCCTTCACCAGATGCCAAAGAACTCTGTAATGAAAAAAAAGTTTAAGAAGCCCTGCCTGGCCAGCTTCCCAATGATTCCAATGCTGCTCTCTTGGCTGGAATGAAGTGAAGGAAGGAAAGCTTGTCGTACTCCCCGACTTAACCTGGCAGCAGTCTGCAGTTAACAATACATATTAATAATATCTCAGGGCAGTTACACCTAGACAGAAAAGAATAATTCCAGCACTATTCTGAAACCTCTAAGGCACTGAGAAATATTATAGGCCTTGATATCATAAAGGCTTAAAGTATCCCCATCATTCAGCTCTAATCTTGGGCATAACTCCTCCTCCTCCTCCTCTAATTTTCTGGGGTTTTTTTTTGAGGCAATTGGGGTTAAGTGACTTGCCCAGGGTCACACAGCTAGTAAGTGTCAAGTGTCTGAGGCCAGATTTGAACCTCAGGGGCTTCCTGACTCCAGGCCCCGGTGCTCTATCCACTGCACCATCTAGCTGCCCCTATTCCTCTAATTTCTACTACCAGGACTTTACTCATTGAGAGACTGAAGCACAGGCAGTTAACTTGCCCAGGGCCATTCATTCAGTCACAAAAGGAATACCAATACTGGGACCCAGGATTCCTGCCTTCCATCTCAGGGCTCCGATCTGGCTGCAATTTAAATGCTTGGTGCCAAGCAGTCTGCCAAAAGCAAAGAGTGATGTTTGCATCAGCTGAGTGTCTTTCCCCTTCAGCACACAAGCAATTTCTCCAACAGGATTCTGTTGCCAACATTACAAACACAGAAACAACTACAATTTTCTGAAGATTCAGTTATATCTCTGTATGCACATCCTGCAATTAATATGCCATGGAAAAAGATTAGGTTTCCATCGGCAGCCACCATGGGCAACACTTTTGTCATTGGTGTGGTCAGGAAAAGCAGCTACAGGCGGCCAGCCACCAGCATCCCGCAATGAGCATGTGGCTTCCCTAAGATCACAAGCAGCTTGCAATCTTTGGTGCAAACAATATCCAGGATAACAATGATCCTTCTGCAGTTTTGGGCATTTAACCAAAAAGCTAGTCTTTGAATGATCTTACCAAGCATGAGAATTGCTTTTAAGACAGCAAAGACAGCTCCCACTCTATGCTGTTGTGAGCAGCAGCTAAAAAGGTGACGATCACAAGAAGAAAGCACTATTCCAGGGAAAGGCTTCCCTAGGAGGGACAGTGGAACCATGGACAGCATCAATAATATTATCTCCATAAAATTGACGGTACATTGTAACACTATAGAGCATGCAAGTTATTTCAACCGACATCAGCAAGCCTTCAGAGTTATGGCTTTGTGTCTCTTCATGAGGTCATTAGGAAACATTAGCATTACTTTGAATGTAAGTCTTTCAGCTTTGATTACTAATTTGCTTCTTCCACTGTAGAACATAAATAGTGGGTCATTGTCCACATCCTACAAAGAACACTATCTATACTGTCACACTTGGAGGTCTTGAATATTACCACATCTTATAAATAAATACTTATGAAAACTTAATAATGCTCTGGGGGAAGAGCATTTCAACCCATTCTTCTTATGCCCTCAGGAAATCTCATTTTGTGATTTTTCCTTACCAAAAAAAAAAAAAAAAAAAAACTATGCTAGGATCTCATACACTATTTGTATGACAGCACACTGCCCACCAACAGTGCTGTACTAGGAGGTCAAGGTATTTTTATTGCCCATTAACTCCTTCTTTGCATTTCTCAATACATCCTGGTTATTACTTTAATGAAAGATGTTTCCAGCCTCCACATCGGTTATCTCATCGTTCCATCAACCTTGGAGCAAGCCCACTAAACTACCGGAAGGAAAGAGTAGGTTGTCTGTGGGGTGATTTTTGGAGCTTAACACCAAAGTGACAGAGTTCAATAGATGATTTTCAGTTGCCGACTTACCTGTCGCTTGAGGTAACAAACAGACCTGTGGCGTCCGGAAGAGATGGAGGAGTAGTCGGCATGTCATTCTGGCTCCAGGCTCAGCATCTGGATCTCCACAAGCTAAAGGGAAAAAAAAAAGATTTTACTACCAAGCTTCTAGCATATTATTAAAAAAAAAAAAAACACCAGGGGTAGCTAGGTGGCGCAGTGGATAAAGCAATGGCCTTGGATTCAGGAGGACCTGAGTTCAAATCTGGCCTTAGACACTTGACACTTACTAGCTGTGTGACCCTGGGCAAGTCACTTAATCCTCACTGCCCTGCAAAAAAGACAAAAACAAAAACAAAAACACCACCCCACAATTGATTTGTTTTTAATTTAGATCCTTGTTTACATGACTCTAAGGAGACATTCTTCTAAAACAGGGGTTCTTAACTTTTTGTGTGGCATGGACTCCTGGCAGTCTGGGGAAGTCCAAGCCCCTGGACACTTCCTCAGAGTAATATTTATAAAAATGCATAGGATTACAAAGGAAACCAATTATGTTGAAATGTATTATCAAAATATTACAATGAAAAAGCTCATGGACACTTCCTAGGTTTTGAACCCCTGATAGAAAACTCCTTAAACCTTTGATATTCCTCAAATTATAGATTTAACACTCATTTTTAAAAATTCTAAACACAGTTACCAAAGATTCTTTGGCTCTAAGAAGAAGGCAACTCTATTGTTTGTTTGGTTTTTTTTGTTTGTTTGGGTTTTTTTTGCAGGGCAATGGGGGTTAAGTGACTTGCCCAGGGTCACACAGCTAGTAAGTGTCAAGTGTCTGAGGCCGGATTTGAACTCAGGTACTCCTGAATCCAGGGCCAGTGCTTTATCCACTGCGCCACCTAGCCACCCCCAAGGCAACTCTATTAATACCCAGATGATGAGTATGTTATTAGACCTTTCTCAGGTGAGGTGAAGGCCGGGTGATTGGGGTTTTGTTCCAGGCTGCTAACAAAGTGCAAAGGAGAAGGATGCTGTCTCCTCAGCATCCACAATGTATGGCATAATGGTCTCTTCTCTTTATACAAGGCTTAGGAGAGAGACTATCTCCAGGATCCCCTCACTGCGGCACCCTTTTTATGGGGCCTGCCTTTCCCCAACTCTCCACCAATTTTCAGGATTTGGGCAGCATAAGCTATTATACAAGGGCATGGACTGCTCACTCTAGGGATGGGGTAGACTGCCCACTGTACCATCCATTGCCTTTGCAAACAAATTTGCCCTGGAGACAAAAATTCCCAGCACATCTAGAATAAGGTCTATGGTTTACAAAATCCAAGAAGTTCAAACCTGTCCTTTGAATCTTTTTTTTCTTTTCCTTTTTTTTGGTGGGGGCAATGAGAGTTATGTGACTTTTCCAGGGTCACACAGCTAATAAGTGTCAAGTGTCTGAGGCCAGATTTGAACCTAGGTCCTCCTGACTCTAGGGCTGGTGCTTTATCCACTGCACCACCTAGCTGCCCCTTGCCCTTTAAATCTTGATGCCATCCTCTACCCTTCAGCAAATATAGTAGTACGTAAAACAGAAATTTAAAAGGGTTTTTCTCATCATGATTTTCCTACCTGCTGCTAGCAGCGAAGGAAGTGCCACATGTTGGACAACGTCCTCCAGGGAAAAACATTGCCGGGCTATCAGAATCGCAATGAAGGTGGCCAGTGAATCGTGGAAGGAGAGGTCACTGACCTTCAAGGAAACAAAACAGGAGAGAACATTGGCATGTTTTCCTACCTGTTTAATCACATGTACAAGTATTATTGAAGAGATACTGACTAACTGGCACTATTCTGCTGCAATTATCACACTAAGCCACTGATCTGACATTCCATTTTAAAGGATTATTCCATGCTTTTCCTGTACCTCACTCAAGAATTCTTAATGGAATTTAGAAGGGGGGGGATTATGTTTTATGCTCTGACCAACTTTTGAGTCACATGTAGGGAGATGATGCTGGTTAACCAACATAATACCACCACAATTCAATTCGATTCAATGAGGATTTATTAAGCAGTTTCTCAATCAGAAGGCAACGGAGCTTCGGGTTGTAGTGACAATGACAAATATACAAATAAACAAAGGGAGAATTTAGCAGACCTTCAGAGTCGTTCACAAGGTTTGATACTAACAGAATACTTAACCAATAATAAAAGAATCTGATGGATCCATAGATTTAAGGAATGATATTTTATTATGAATATGGACATAAAATAAAGGTTAGCAACCAACATGTACAGCGACGGAGATGGAAAAGAGCCAGACAAGTCTGCTGAAATTATGAAGGGAAAGGGAGGCTTTTCATATAAGTGCACAGAAAGAAAATTGAGGGCTCTTCTTCCTCAAATGGTGAAAAATAATCGGAAATTTGGCTTCAGTTTATAAGACTATGATGGAGACAGATATAGCATGAATATGTAATGATTTGACAAATCACCCACAGCTAGAATAAAGGAGAAATGTCCAGTCCTGGAAGAGGTGAAAATAAGCTACATAAAAACACTGCTATGCAAAGTACAACCCAGGACTAGATAGCACAGGCAGAGAAAACATAAATGTGTTCCAAAGGAAAAAGACCACACTGAGGCAATGCATTCCCTCAAGTGAGATTATAATGTAAAGTGCTTTGAGAACCATAACGCTCAGCATTTATTTATTTTTTGGAAGCCTCTTTATCTTGGCAAGGTTGGATGTATAGTAGCCACTTTTTATGGACTCAACTCCTGTACTGATCAGCACGGGAGCCATGACCTGCTTTGGGCTGCTTCAACCCTCCTCAGGCAGCCTGGTGGCCCACCTCTCCCTAGTGCACACCATATTGATGTCAGACTTACTGAGGAGAGCTTGATCCACTGCAGCCCTGAACTCTTATGCTCAAATGATCCATTAATATCAGCCTTCCGAATAGGTAAGACTAAGGTGTGCACCATCATGCCTGGCTCCACCATAAAAAGGACAAGCAGTTATTTTTATGATTATTGCTGTTAATCACCGTAATGAGCAAAGCAAAGTGTTAATCTGCATATAAAATTAGTTTTTTTCTGGAATACAGTCTCCCATATATAACTCCTTAAAATTCTTCTTTTATTTTATCTAAAACAATTTTATTCCTGTTATTAAAGTGGTTTATACTTTTAAATTCCACATTTTGAGTAACCTAGGGTATTGTGCAGAAATGGGGGGAAAATGATGAAAAAGGAGTTTCTATGCCTAAGTAATAGTAGGCAAGGATAAAACCTCTCCTAATACTAGTGCTTTTACTATTTTAATTATTTCCTTCTTATCTGTAGGTAGCTTCTTTGTGCCATTAGATATTGTTTTTTCGTTTTTTTGTTGTGTGGTGTTTTGTTTTGTTTTTAGTGAGGCATTTGGGTTAAGTGACTTGCCCAGGGTCACATAGCTAGTAAGTGTTAAGTTCTTTGAGGCCGGATTTGAACTCAGGTACTCCTGAATCCAGGGCTGGTGCTTTATCCACTGCACCATCTAGCGCCCCCCGTTGCCATTAGATTATAAGCTCTTTGTGGGCAAGGACTGTCTTTTGTCTCTTTTTGTATCCCTAGTACTTATTACCGGTCACATAGCAGATGCTTAATAAATATTTACTGACTAATTGACTTTAACAAATATAAATGGAAAACCTACATATTTGATAAAGATTAATCATCCTTCCTGGAAAAAGATTAGTCCCTCACAGGTATACTTATTGTTGTTGTTGTTGTTGTTGTTACTATTAATGAGAGTAATAGCAACTATTCAAATTTACAGAGAGCATTAGAATGTGCAAAAAGCTTCATATATTATCTTAATTCATATTTATGTCAACACCATGAGGTGGGTGCTATTATCATTATTTTCATTTTATAGATGAGAAAACGGACACTGAGAGGATAACTTACTTGCCTAGGGCCACACAGCTAATAAGTGAGAAAGAATTCAAACTCAGGACTTCTCAACTTCAAGTCCCCTAGTCTATCTAATGTACCTGCAGAGTCTGTGACTTAAACCAGATCTTGATCTTGTAGTTTAAGATTTAACTGAGATTAAAATATTTAGCAGTGATTGCAAGCTGGTTAGAAAAATAACTAAATGTTGCTTTAAAAGAAAGCCTGGGGGCAGCTAGGTGGCGCAGTGGATAGAGCACTGGCCCTAGATTCAGGAGAACCTGAGTTCAAATCTGGTCTCAGACACTTAACACTTACTAGCTGTGTGACCCTGGGCAAGTCACTTAACCCCAATTGCCTCACAAAAAAAAAAAAAAGCCTGGTTTTTGGAGTGAGTTAGAAAACTTACATCTACACTGCAAAGTAGATCATTGAATCCCCAGACGTGATTGGATGAGCAGCAAAAGGGCCTTGAGGACTCCTAACCATTCTGAGCTGAGCACAGTACAGCAAGCCGTCAGCTCAGCACAAAGGTTGGCAATGTCATTAATTCTAGAAAAAAGAAAACACAAGGTAGACAGTCTGGTTACATCAAGGGAAAGCATTTGTTCTTGCATACAGCTATGGAGTCTCATTCTATGACAGACTAAAAGCTTAAAACCTCGACCCCAGTAATCCTTAGGGTTTAAAATCGCACTTGCCAGCAAAGTGTAAAATTAAAAAAAAATCTTTTCAGGGACAGCTAGGTGGTGGCAGTGGATAGAGCACCAGCCCTGGATTCGGAAGGACCTGAGTTCAAATGCGACCTCCGACACTTGACACTTACTAGCTGTGTGACCCTGGGCAAGTCACTTAACCCCAATTGCCTCACCCCCCCCCCCAAAAAATACCCACTTTTCAAAATTGATAGACAAAGTTAAGAAATTTAAGTTGTTCACTCCACAACAAAAGATCCTTTCTCCTCTATCTGTAAAATATTCCTCAGTGGCTATAATAAATCTGCTTTACCGAGCTGTCGAGTTACCCAGTATTGGCTGACTTCAATGGATTCTCTAGCACTCATCAAACAAACTACCCCTGAGTTAGAGTCAAAACATAATGAATTAAATTCTTTTGATTGCCCAACGATGTTAAATAATGACAAGGAGGACAGCAACAACAGTATTAATGGCACTGAAGAAGCCCCCGGGCTTGTTTGCACAATAGGAGTTTAATAAATTCTTGTTGACTTGACTGAGTTATATTCATCTAGTATTAAAATACCAGCTCAGTTTATATTCACATATAGAGTTTTAAAGAAATAATATAAAATAAAATTAAGAAAAACCAATATATGAGGTCATTCCTTAGTCCAAATGTGATAAATACTTAAAACAGTTAAAATTGATGTCTGTTCCTATGTTTTGTAAAATCTATGCTTGTAAATGACATATTGTTACATCTGCTTCTATGTTTATAAAATCTATGCTTATAAATAGTATATTTGCTATGTCTGCTTCTCCATTTGCAAAATCTATGCTTGTAAATGACATATTTGTTACATCCACATGTTTGCTTAGAAATACTAGCAGTTATGGTATACACCAGAGGACATTTTTGCTATCATTTTAGGGAAAGAATAACAGGGCATCGAATAGAAGAATCGAGCGGGAGAAAGGAAACATCAGAAGGATTAAATAAATCATCAGACTTTCTTCATTTCTTTTTAGCAACTTTGCTATCTGAAAAGGCATTCGGTACTAGGCCAGGCAGACAGTGGTTACTCAGCAAATGCTGGTGCTTTAATGGGGGATGAACTGCAAGAGAACGCATCTTACCTCTCTGCATCCTGATGCCCCATACATACATTCATGAGTGCATTACACACCAAGCTGTAGCGGTTGGCTGCGTTGTCACTGAGTATCTTGCCCAGCATGGAATAGTTGATGTTATGAGCAGAGGGATTCTCAATAAAATCCAACATGAAGTCAGGGTCCCACAATAAGTTGGAGTTTGAAGGCTGCACATTATTGTAGATGGTCTGCTTTACTTTTGAACAGGCACTACTGAGGATTAAAAAAAAAACACCCAAAACAACAGAAATTGTGAAAAATAAATAAATTCAAGTACAGTTAAAGGGTAGGATAACAGATTTTTAAAAATAAATTGTACAATATTATATAATGGCTATGAACAAAGTGCCTTTATTCATCATCATTTTTATTATTGGTTAGACCTGTGATCTTCATGGGTATAATATGGAACTCCCAGATGAGGAAAGGCCTTCCACTAATGCAGGTCACTACCTTCTGTGAAAACATAGAGTCCTTAGAGCGCTCTTTTAAGCAATATTGTCAAATTCCTATAGAAACAGGGGCCATGAATCCATATGTAAAAGATTGCTGCAGGCTGCACAATGGCTTAGTTTTAAAACCTAATGCTATTTGTGTTTTGCATTTTTTATTTGTTTTTTAAATATTTTCCACTAAACATTTTAGGTCAGGTTCAGCTCCCACTCTGTGTCGAGGGATATCTGTTTGATACTTCTGGTTTAGACTAAAAAAAGGACAAGTGATTTGGTTCAATGACAATACATTTGAGGGGGGGGACTTGAACTCAGGTCTTTGTGGTACCAATATACCATAATGTTTTTTCATCATTGTCATCATCATTATGTGTGGTGGTTTTTGTTAGGCAGAAGTGTGGTACTGTGGATTTTGATTGAGAGATTTAAAATTTACTAAATTAAAATCCTGACATTGGGCAAGTCACCTGTAAAAGGAAGGAGATTAGACTAGAAGACATCTATGGTCCCTTCCATATCCCAAAACTATGCTCTTATTTCTTAGGACCTGTGATTTCATCAATGTAGGGAGTGCCTAGTGGGGAAAAACCTTCCACTGATGCATATTAGAACAGTTGATTCTAGCTTATAATCTTAGAGAGTTGCCTCCCAAAATGAGAACAGTTAGGTGGCACCATAGTGCAGGACCTAGAGTAAGGAAGACTCATCTCCGAGTTCAAATCCTACCTCAGACACTAGCTGTCTAACCCTAGTCACGTCACAGCTGCCTCAGTTTTCCTCACCCGTAAAATGAGCTGGAGAAGGAAATGGCAAACTTTTTCAGTATCTTTGCCAAGAAAAACCCAAATGGGGGACAGCTAGGTGGCACAGTGGATAAAGCACCGGCTCTGGATTCCGGAGGACCTGAGTTCAAATCCAGCCTCAGACACTTGATATGACACTACCTGTATGACCCTGGGCAAGTTGCTTAACCCTCATTGCCCTACCCCCCCAAAAACAAAAAACCAAAACCCAAAAGGGGTCACGAAGAGTTAGACACAACTGAAAAATGACTGAACAACAACAACAACAACAACAACTTTGTCCATAGTCATAGAGCTAGGGTAAAATCTGAACTCAAGCTCATGAGCTTGCTTTTTACTCTCTTCCTCCTCTTTCTTCTCTCTTTTTCCTGCTCCCTCTCTCTTTTCTCCCTTCCTCTCTCTCTCTCTCTCTCTCTCTCTCTCTCTCTCTCTCTCTCTCTCTCTCTCTCTCTCCTCTCTTCTGCTTTCTTTCTCTCTCCATCACTCTGATTACTATTCGGAAATACTGCTACTTATAAACTATGCAAGGGTGTGGGTCAGATACACTTGGATCCCAAGATCCTCTGATTCAGTCAGCAAAAACGTGCCCATCCGACAGTAGGATGTCCCTAGTGAACATTTTGATGTAAAAACTGTAAGTGTGTGAAAGAGGTATTCCCCAGTTTCTGAAGATAATTATGACAGCATTACAGTTCAGGTGTAAGTTGGTGAGCTGCCCTCTCTTTGAATCACATGAATTTTCAAACAGAAAAGACCAAAGACTATTTGCCTCTCAATCTTATAGTTATGGGACATTGCCTGGTGTACATAAGATAAAGCTGTGGGTGAGAACTACTTCTTTTTCAGCGAAGGGGATGTGCTCTACATCCATTCATGCCATGGATAAGAATCATGCCCCATTAGACAGCAGTCACAGAATTTAGGCTTATTTACTGCACTCACAGAATGGAAAGACTAATTAACAGAGGTGACAGTAATCCACTAGGGGGCAGTGGTGTACAATTACCAAACCATGGCTCATTTTTAGGCAATACTCAAAACTGTGACTAAAAGTCACATTGGAGAAAAAGAAATTTTTCAATTATGTTCCATGAAAATTTTAAGCTGGTGTCCAGGGATTGCTTATGTTTTTGATGTTTGCATCCATAGGACTCAGCCCAAAGATTTATACCTAGTGTGTGAGATGAAATTGACCAAGATATCAATCTTTCACCCCTTTCCTTTCCAGTCTTCAGTTGTTACCTGGTGCTCATTCTATTCTCTCCATGTCCTCCAGCCAACTTTTTTATTGTTGTTTACTTACCACTATTTTAAAATAATTTCTAAATCTTCAATGCTATTATTAGCTATCAATCTCTTCACTCCCTATAATAACCTTTCACTCCATAATATTGTCCTTTCTTCATTATTATTTTTTTTCCATTCTCCATTTCTGTTTTGAGTCAGTTATTTGGTTCTGCTCTTACCCTCTTTTCCTCCCCCCCCCAAAAGAAATAATTCTTCAAATGTTTCTTCTGGCTTTCCAAAGTCTCTCTGATTTTCTCCACTTTGAATTATACACGATGGGGGATGACATCAAATACTTACACAGTAAAAATATTCTTGGTGTTACAAATGTTCCTTTTACTTCCTCCAATTCAGCTTTTTAATTTATTCTAAGAAATTCACTAAGAACCCTAAATGAAGTCTCTTTAACATCTTTATACTCAATCCATGGTTACTGTGATTTCTCCTTTCCTCTCTCCCTTTCCCTCCCTTTCTCCCTCTCTTCCTTCCTTCCTTATCTGTGGATCTTTCAACATAAACAGCCTTGTTCTCCCTTAAATTTTTTCCCCCCTACTTCAAGTTCTTCTCCATCAAGCTTTAAGCTCTTTCTAGGTCAAGCAATTTAAGGACTGTGTCACATAACTACTGATTAAGATGAGTAATTCTGAATTTTTACTAATATCACCAGGTAAGAGTTCATTTGGATAATCTCTTTAATACCTTGGGAAGTTTTTATGAAGTTACACATGACTTTGGTATACAAAGAAAGAATTTAACAGGTTTGTCTCAGAAACCTAGTATGTGCTGATGTGGTAATACGTAAGGATATAAATTTTATAGGCTAAAAAATCCTGATTCGTACAAATCAGTCAACATAAATTTAGAAAGGACATTGAATTCTAGAGATGGGGGGAGGGGGAGAGACTTAATGGAAATAGCAAAGCTATCAGTTTTGTGGTTTATACATTCCTTTTCTAATAAGGAATGAGTCCATATCATGATAGCTAATAGGTATAAAGTTGGTAGACCCAAAAGCACAAGCACAAATCCAAAGGTTCTTAACCCTTTTGTGTGTCATATATTACCATCAACTCCTTTAGCAGTTGGGTGAAAACCTATGGACCCCTTTCTCAGGAAAGTGTTTTTAAATAACTGAAGGAAATGATAAATTTCATTTAGAGGTTAGTAAAAAATACTTATATAATATTTTCCCCTCACTCCAAGTTCATGGGCCCTCTGAAAGGCTGTGAACCCCTGATTAAAAACTTTTGTATTAGGCTTGGGCAGCATGCATGAACCCTCTTCCAGTAAGTGATACATCTAGGCTTTCTCTTAATTGATCAACCAATAAGTACCTGCTATATGTCAGGCACTATGCTAAGAATTGGGGATACAAAAAGAGGCAAAAGACAGTCCCTGCCATCAAGGAGCTTACAATTTAACCCGGGAGACAACATACAAATATAATATACAGGGATAAATAGGCAATAATTAAAAGAAGAAAGGCACTGGAATTAAAAGGTGTTAGGGAAGGCTTCCGGTAAAAGGTAGGATTTTAGTTGGGACTTAAAGAAAGCCTGGGAGGTCAGTAGTTAGAGAGGAAGAAGGAAAGTATTCCAGGCGTGAAGACAGACAGAAAAAATGCCTGAAACCAAGAGATGGGGTTGACTTATTCTTGGAACAGGCAGGAGGCCAGTGTCACTATATCAAAGAGTACATATTGAAGAATAAGGTGTAAGAAGACTGAAAAGGTAGGAGGGGAAGGGCTTTCAATGCCAAACAGTCCATTTTGTATTTGTTCCTAGAGGTAATAGGAAGCCACTGGAATTGATTACGCTTTAGAATAATTACTTTAGTGGTTAAATGGAGGAAGGATTGGAGTAGGGGGAGACTTGAGGCAGGGAGACCCACCACTGGGCTACTGCAGTAATCCAGGTGTGAGGTGATGGAGGGCCTGCACCAGGGTGGTGATGGTGTCAAAGGAGAGAAGGGGGCATATTTAAGAGACTGCAAAGGTGAAATTTATAAGACTTGGCAACAGCTTGTATATTGCGGGTAAGACATAGTGAGGAGCCTGAGAGACTGGGAAGATGGTGGTGACCTCTAAAGTAATAGGGAAGGTTGGAAGTGGAGAAGGTTTAGGGGTAAAGATAATGAGTTCTATTTTGAACATAAGGAGTTTTAGATGTCTACTGGACATTCAGTTTGAGATGTCTGAAAGGCAGCTGAAGAAGAAAAAAGAAACACTGGATGTCAACAGAGAAGTTGGAACAGGATAGGCAAATCTGAGAATCATCAGCAGAGAGATGCTCATTAAGGCCATGGGAACTGATGAGGTCACCAAGGAAAATGGTGTAGAAGAAGAGAAGAGGATCTAGGACAGAATCGTTAGGGACACCTACAGTTAGAGGGCATGACCTAGAGGTGGATGCTGGAAAGGAGACAGAGAAGGAGTGGTCAGATAGGCAGGAAGAAAACTAGGAATGTTGGCCCAAAAACCTAGAGAAGAAAAGTGTCGAGGAGGAGAGTGATCAACAGTGTCAAGGGCAGCAGAGAGGTCAAGGCAGATTTGGATGGGGAGTCAGAAACACAATAAGGGGACTAGAGGATGAATGAATTGGTTAACCAAAGGATCATGATGGGGAGATGATGAGAAAGTCCCTAGTGCACATGGCCTGGGGGAGAACTGAGACATCAAGGGTTTGGAGATCACAGTGTGGTTGACAAGTAGAGTTCTGTAAAGGAAGGCAGAGGGAGAAAAGCCAATAGATGGTGGTCAGATAAGGGGATTTCAGAATTCTTAAACATAAAGGTGGTGCATTTGCTCATGATGGTAAGATCAATGGCCTAACTATTTTTGTGTGTGGCTGAGATTGAGTGGAGATGTAGCCCATGGGGTAAGCAGGTTGAGGAACTGAGTGGTTATGGCATTTGAGGAAGATAGGATCTGTGAAAAGAACTCAGGAATGTGAACCAGAAAGCAGGCAACCTAAACCACAAAATAAGACAAAAGCATCTTGTAAAAAAGCTGAATCCCCAAACCAAAGTTTCTCTTGTGTTTTTTTTTTTAGTGATTATAATCTCAGCATTGCTAAACGAAGATTGAAATAATTTTGCAAAATGAAGTGATGAGGAAGTGATCCCCACATAGCACTCACTCAAGAATCGAGTGTTAAAGAAGAGGAAACACTTATTTTTAAAAGTTCCACAAGAATTTACAGTCTTAAAAACAAACCAATCAACAAACAATTTCCCAGTGTTTGCTTCTCATGAGGCAATTAGAATAAAAGATTTTAAAAGGCAATTTCGTGATGGAAAAAAGGCAATTAAAAAATTCAAAATATATGAATCTTAAGGATAAGTCACTGCCTACTATATGTCTGAGACTGCATAGGAGGGCAGCACAAAAGCATCAACCAACCAGAATTCAGGAACGAACACTCACTCATAGCCGCTAACACCCTGAATTGATTTTTTTCTGTTAAAATGGAAGGACACCTAAATAAATCTTAGTATTGCTTAGTTGAAATGAATTCTACCAGTTTTCACCATGGGTTTTTAATAGTTATTAATACTATTGATAATAGATTTTGATGAGGCATTCTTTCTCAAAGTTTAAGAGTCAAAGTTGGGTGATTATTGAATATGGTGTTTTATATTTTTAAAGGAGGGTTTATTAAAGTTAAAAAATTAGCCATGCTTATTATATTATATCGCATTGTATTATTTTACATATTTTGTTGAGAATTTTATTTACTGATTATGATTATATACTCTCATGTTAGCAGAAGGAAATATAATTCTCTATTGTCTTTAATAATGCTAAGAATACCTGTTGAAAGTCAAACGAATTTCTAAGTGTATCCCACTAACTTCAGAGAAATATTTGGTAGCAGTCCTTATGAAAGGCTTTTAATGTTTGCCATATAAAAAAAGCTGACAAAGAAAAATAGAGCGAGCACATCTTCAATAAGACAAATAGAAGTAAATATTGTAAGGCCAAATGTCATAGTTGATTAAGGTCTTGTTTCTGACTGGCTACCAAATCAATTTCTCCACTTCATTCCATTCCTCAACTCCCCCACCCCATCCCCCACTGCATCTTTCTCTATGATTGCTACTGCTGCCAAACTGATTGCTATCACTGAGCTGATAATTCAGTCACTGAGATAGACAAAAACAGCAACTTAGTTCTTAGGGACATTTTCAAGTTATTTTCATACACCCACCTGAAGAGGTCTCCAAATTTACTTCTTAGATGGCTACATGACACATAGAGATCATAGAGGTAGGCTAAGATGCATCTTTCAGGGGAGGAACATTCCGACGGATTGACCACATGCTTTACCACACCACATAATCTAGAAGAGTTGTAGGGGAGAAAAGGAAAAAAATATTTTTAAAATTAGATGGTTCATGTGACTCTGGGCAAGTCACTTAACCCCAACTGCCTCACAAAAACAAACAAACAAACAAAAAACAAACAAAAAAATTAGATGGTTCAAATTCTTTTACCAAATTACTTGATAGATTTGGATAAAATAAAAAATAGTTTTCTAGTCTGCTACTGGAAAAGGCAAATTACCAGGGCATTAAACTCTATGAAAAATAAATTTGGAGAGAACCAAGGAAGTATCTAGAACACCCTCTTCACTTAAGTTAATGCATATTAAATGAGGAGACGACAATAGAATTGGGAAGCTCTACTCAGATAGGCAGGAAGAAAACTAGGAACAAAGATTTGCAAATCTGGTTATCTATATATGATGGACTTAATGTTGACGTTCACTCTAAAAAATTCAGGTTAAAACAAAGACTGGTATACAAAGAGAAATTCATGAAGCTATGTGAGATGAGTTCCTAAGTAGTTTTTGAAACTTCCTCCTTATTGTTGTTCTTTAAAAATAGTGAATTGTTAGGAATACACCACATAACAGCTAAAGAGCACTCCAATCATTCCAAATCATGGTGCTGACTTCTGGAGTTGCTTGGGGCTAAGGGATGGGAGTGAAAAGTTTGTTTTTATTCATAGAAAAAGCCTATTGGAACATAAGACCTAAATATTTGGTCATGCTTGAGGTCTGCAGCCTATAATCCAATTACCCTTCGTTAATCCTACTACTTGTGCCTCAGACTCCACTCTATCCTCCCTTCTATAGGACCTTGTTTCAGTTATCATTCACTCTCTTCTTTCATATATCTTTAGGTTTTCACTTATTGCAGGCTCATTTTTGTCCTCATCACTCTACTGAAAATTTATGCTTTGTTAGAAAGCTGCATGGAACTTGCTCCACAACTGGCAAATTCATTTAAATAAAACAGCAGAGATTCTAAGTTAAATGGTCGTATAGAAATGCTTCCTCCCCAACTCCCCTAGTAATCAGCCATATGAAGCACTGAAAGGACCAAACAGTTATTCATTTCTTCTCTTTTTCCTTTACGCCTTCTCATCACCTACCAACTAGAATTCCTCTTCACGGACTGAAAAAAATACCACTAAGTCTACTATGGGAATTTTGTTGACCCTTTCCCTAATCAATGAATCTGAAGTTAGGAAAAAGATTTACTAATCCCAGACCAACTCTTACCAAGGTCTGGCTTAAAACCAATAAAGAAAAGAAATGGAGGAATAAAATCTCAGGAGCAAAGAAATGCCCATCCTTGGCTTATCTTCATAAAACAATGAAGTCAACATTAAGTGATTATTTTCTTTTCTTCTGTTTTTGGAACCAATGGTACTTTGAGTTTTGAAAACTTGAAATATACAAAAATTCTTATATGTCCAAGTATGCAACTTTCAATTCTCTGTGATAGAGGGAGGTAGTTAAATAATAGCCTTTGGTAGACTGAGCCCATCATTATCCATGAAATTAGAATTTTATTAACCTTAAAAGTGCTAGATAAGGGCAAGTGATTGTGAGCACCTGTAGATTCCACTATTGAAAAGTAATCACTAAATATGTTTTCCATGACTTCATAGGTATAATGGTTATTTTATTTCTTACCTTTTTAATGGATGGGGGAATGATGTAGAGAGAAAATTTGGAACCGAAACTAAAAATTTAAACAAAAAGTTTTCAAAAAGAAAAATAACCACTCTTGGGGGGAGAAGGAAGAAGAACACATCTAATTCACATGATTTTCAGAAGAACACACTTCTTTTGAAAAACTGGGAAAATCGAAATGCTATATTGTAGTGAGGACAATAACAGTTGGTACCCTAATTTGATGATTAAAGGGCTGTCTCTCTGTCTCTGTCTCTCTCTCTCTGTATATGTGTGTGTGTGTGTGTGTGTGTACATATACACATACACACACACACACACACACATACCTGAAGCCCACAAAACATTACCACTGAAGCAAGGTCATCACTACTTTCCCCCACCAATTGTGTGTTCTAAACAGAGACACGGCCTTTCAGGATTACAAACCCTTCAAATACTTGGGCAGTTTGGTCTGGATTCAGGATGAGGCAGGCATGGTAGCGCCTCAGCACTGCCACAATGCACACACACAAGCCTGTTGTGTAACTTCCTGCCAAGCTGGAGGACTTCAGGAGTAATTCTGCCTCGACCACACTCAACTCATTGAGCAGCTGAAACGCAAAAGCACATATGAAAAGGCAGGTTGCAAACAAAACAGTGCTGAGGCAGCAATTAAAAAAATAACACCAATAGTCTATAACCAAGTAATCCCAATTCCCTTACCAGTCTATTTTCCTGCCTTCCCAAAGGATTCACATGCATATTGTTACCCCTTATCCCAAGAAAAAAAGAGCAAGAGACCTAAAGAATGGATAAGAGAAAACAGGGAGTCTGCTTTGTTGTTGTATTTAAAATCTCTGTCAAGGTCCTTTCTTTTGTCTAGACATTTTATTGCATAACATCAGGAAGTATCTATGACTGAAATAGCTATTGAAACTTGAGAGTAACTTTGTAGACTTGCCTAGTATATTGAGATAATCACAATACGTTTTAGAATATAGATTTGACTTCCTATTGAAACTTAATACTTTGCTAGAAATCATAAGGAAAACTAGGTCTGTGAACTACTCTCTAGAAGCATGAATTTTTAATGAATGTTTTACAAACACATTGGGCTATTTTAAATAATGGTTTTGTTTTAACCTGGAAAATACTTTGTCACAAATAGGATGAATTACTATGTTCATTATTGATAGAGAGTAATTTCTCATTTTGAAAAGATGTATATGGAATATTTTTGCACTATCACATATAGCATTTTTTAAAAAGAAAACAAACCTATATTTAATTAACAACCACTATGCATATACTACCATAGTGGGAAAAGCACAGGGTTTGTAGTTAAAAGTCTTGGGATCAAGTCTAAGACATATGACTTATTAGCTAACCTGGGGGGAAAAAATCATTTATCCTCCCAGTCTTATTTCTTTCTTTCCAAAAACTGGGATAATGATAGCTGCTCTAAGTATGTCATAAGTCTGCAATGAGGATAAAAAAAGATTCCAATTCAAAAAACATTTGTTAAGTGTCTACTATTTGTAAGGAACTGTGCCCAGAGCTAAGAACAAATGCTTGGCAAATATTAAGATCTTAATAAATGCTTACTTATTGCTTCTACTAGGGCTAGAGGATATGCAAATGTTTCTGAACTATAAAGTACTACATCAAATGAAGTAACTGAATGTGAAGCCCATCGTTAACTTTAAATCAGTATATAAAGGAGACCTATTATTAGAATACTGATAGAACAATAATGACATTAAAAGAATAATAATAATAACTAACAATACCTAACATTTATATATCACTTTAAGGTTTCTAAAACATTTTAGAAATATCTCATTATCATCAAAATTACCCTTAGAGATAGATTATTCCCATTTTACAAAGGAGGAATCTGAGGCAAGAACAGAGGTTAAGTAACTTGTATAAGGTCACACAGCTAGTTAAGTGTCTGAGGCTGGTCTTCCTGATTCCAGGCCCAGTTCTCTCTCCACTGTGTCAACCTGCTGACAATAAACAGAGCATACTCTAAGTTTAGAAATTATCTATGGGGGCAGTTAGTTGGCACAGTGGCTAAAGCACCAGCCCTGGATTCAGGAGGACCTGAGTTCAAGTCTGGCCTCAGACACTTGACACTTACTAGCTGTGTGACCCTGGGCAAGTCACTTAACCCTCATTACCCCACAAAAAAGAAATCTATATGTGTGTGTATGTATATATGTGTATGTATATACACACATACACACACATACATACATATACACACATACACATATATACATTATACATATTATTTATATATATACATATTTTATATATATATATATATATATATATATATATATATATATATATATATATATATATCCATGTTTAATTTTTATCTCCCAAACCAATACGAAAATCTATGGGAAATGTCTTTCAAGTTGTTGTTACCATTAGACTACTTGCTTTGGTACCTGTATTGCAAAGTCAATAAGCCCATTGATGTTCAAGGCTGGTTCCATAAGATCAAAGATAAGTTGAATGTGGTGAGCCAAGGGAAGATGGTAGGATGTTCCTGAAGCAAAGCTGGTTATCTGTTCTAGTACATTGCTAGAGATCTAGTCGAAGAAAAACGCACTATCAGTTTCCATTTCATTTAAAACAACAACAACGGTATTCTGACTAACATGGAAGAAACATGCATTCATTAAATAACGGTTAACTCTCAAAAAGACCAAAATACTGTAAACTGAAATACTCCTTGATTTTCACAATTAACATCTAATTTCACTTGGCAGACCAAAACTGGAAGAAAGCTGATATCTTTAACTACCATGAGCTGGGTAACAAATGACATGCTGAGGGAGGTCATTATGCAATCGATCCAACATTTTTTTTAGTTTTGTATATCCCTATCACTCATTGGTTGCAATAAGATAACAGAATCTAATAACGTGACCAGTTCAGTTATCTTTATTGTTTTGTTTTGTTTTTGTTTTTTGCTGGGCAATGAGGGTTAAGTGACTTGCCCAAAGTCACACAGCTAGTAAGTGTCAAGTGTCTGAGGCCGGATTTGAACTCAGGTACTCCTGAATCCAGGGCCGGTGCTTTATCCACTGCGCCACCTAGCTGCCCCCATCAGTTATCTTTAAATGTTCCTTCCACATAATCAGAAGCTAAAGACTTTTCATGATGAAAACAATAAAGTTTTCTTCCAAAGAAGGTTACTGGAAAGAAATGTAAATGAAAGTAAGGACCAGAGTAGTTGGAACAGCATCAAAACATCATCAGATTTAACTCGTTATCAGTAAGTACCTGAGATGTAACTTGATGTTGGTCAAAATATGAGAGGAGTTGTAGTTTTGTGAATACAGTCTCCAGCGTTGGAAAGGTCTCTTGTTTGCTCTTCCTGGCTTTTTGTCCTTCATCCTCAACTTAATAAATAAAATAGAATGGTAGTTTGGTCATTTTGTATTTAATGAAGACTGAGAAGCAGGACTATAATAGACTATCAATGTCTTTAAATATATCCACAAGCTAAATTAGCAACGGTGCAATGGTCTGATTTGTATCCTCCCCTGAAGATTTAATTATAGAAAAGAAACAACTTCTAAGCTTTATTGCTTTATGAGGAACAGCAGAGAATGAAATCAGATCACATCAAAGTATAAATGATGCTGAGACATGGCAAAAAAACCTAAAACAGAAAGCATTTACTAAAGCAACACTTTTTAAACTTTTTGGCCTCAGGACCTCTTTACACTATTAAAAACTAAGGCAGGACCTCTCCAAAGAGCTTTGGTTTATGTGGGTCAATAATATTTACCATATTAGAAATGAAAAAGTTTTGACCTCATGTAACCACTGAAAGGGTCTTAAAGATGTCCAAGGGTTCCCCAAAATTAGTTTGAGAACCAGTGTTCTACAGTATGAGAGAATGGGGGAACACATTGAAAGGACAAAACTAGAAAAGTAAGTGGGAAACTAGACTGGACTCTCCTAAAACATGGATTCTGTAATTAAAAATATTCAACACATTTGAGAAGTTATCTAAGCCTCATTTTGAATGAGAGGATTGAACTAGCAAGGCTTCAAGGGTCTTTTCCAGCTTCAAAGCTAGACTTCTATGACCATATATGGGGAGTTTATATTTCATGAATTAATTAAGGAAGACTTTCATTCTAGAGATTAATTAACCTAAAAAAATCCATGGGACTCATATCTGATACTGGGAAAGAAGTTGGTTAGAGTGAATCTGAAAATATATACATTTTCAATGGCCCAAGTAATGGCTTTGTTTAGAAACACTTAGTCTTTTTTCTTCACAATAGTTCCCAACCCTGGTAATCCCACACAATTGTCTGTTACAATAACTTACTACCTGGCCCTTCAGCAAAGGTGTATCAGAAGGGAAAGGATCACAAATTTAGAGCTGGAAGGGACTCTGGGATTACATAGAAAATCCTCTGCTTTTCATTCAAAGCACTTTATGATATGGCTCCCTATCACCTTTGGAGTTTTCTTTATTTTTTATTTTTTCTTTTTGGCAATTTTTTTTTTATATATTTAGCAGGGCAATGGGGGTTAAGTGATTTCTCCAGGGTCACACAGCTAGTAAGTGTCGTGTCTGAGGCTGGATTTGAACATAGGTCCTCCTGCATCCAGGGCTGGTGCTCTATCCACTGTGCCACCTAGCTGCCCCCGGAGTTTTCTTATACATTATGACTACACAGAATAATACAAGGAATGCTTCAACATGAGAACACCAGCTTTCTTGCTGTTCCCAAAAGAAGAGGCTCCATTCTCCTGGCTCCAGGTGTTTTCAATGACTGTGCCCTATGCCAGGAAGGGTCTCCCTCCTCATCTCCACTTCTTGGTTTCCCTAGCTTCCTTCATGTTCCAGTTAAAATCCCACCTTTGATGAAAAGAAGCCTTTCCTAATTCCTCCTGACAGCTAGTGCCTTTCCTGTGAGATTAACCACAATGTACCCTGTAGGTATCTTGCTTGTACATGGTTCTTTTCATGTTCACTTCCCCATTAGACTGTGAGCTATTTTTTGACCTTTTTTTGTATCTCTAGCACTTAGCACAATGCCTGGAATATGGTAGACACTTAATAAATGCTAAAATGATTGTTCTCAGATACTATGTAATTCAAGTCTCTCGTTTTGCAAATGAGAAAACTGAGGCATAGGGGAGTTAGGTGGCCACAGGGTCACACAGGCAGAAAATGTCACACGTGATTTGAGCCCAAGTTTTCTGACTAAGGAATTGGCTGAATGTAGGCTGGGGGGGGGGGGAGGGGGGAAGAATTTTAAGGTTATAAAATATGTTCCTATATAAGAACTTCTTTTTTTACTGATGCATAAATTTCTCCCAGTATTTCTTCTCCTTACGCCACCCAGAGAGCCAACTCCAAGAGTTTTGAAAGAGAAAAAGAGGGGAAAAATGATAGAAACTTGTTTCTCAGACTGCTTTTTATAATATGAAGTTGTGTCCCTAGCCAAATCAGACATTTCACCAAATGTTTGAAATTCACAAGCCACTATGGCCAGGTGTCATTTAGTAAAAATCATTGTACCCCCAAATGTAAGGGAAATATTTGCTCTCTTGATTTTTAAAGTACAAGGAAAGCAATTCAAAATGTTCTTCTGTGGCTCCTTACAGTTTCTGACAATGCTCAATGGCAGATGAAAGCTACTGCTAACCTAATTTTTGGCCCTAATTAAACTAAACTAATTTCCTTTCTGTCCTGTGGGAGAGAGAGAGGAGCAGGGGAAGGAGGGGAAGAGGAGGAGAGAAAGGTTGATTAATAGTTTTCTCACAAAAAAGCCAAGCAATTTCAGCAACATTTTCACCTCAAATGAGTCAAGTTACCACAAAACTACTTGGTGATATTAGAAAATTCCAGGAAAATTGTTCCTTAGATAGCTGGGAAAAAAGCTATGACATCCTCAGACTTTCTTGATGCTCAGACATTGAGAATACATTACTCTACCAGATGGGCAAATTGGATGTCCCTCCTCAAGACTCTAATACTGAGGATGGAAAATCAAAGACCTAAGGATCTAGTCTGCCAATAAGGGAGTTCAGTGACAGAAAGGGGAAGGAAGTTTAGTCTGGCACAAGTTTGTGGGAAAGGGGAAACAGGTCTACAAGGAACCTGTCTGGATGGTAGGATGGGTGACTGTAGTAGTAGTGGAAGTCTGATGGGAGAAGTTGTGAAGTTGGTGAGCATTGGCCAATGGTCTGGGAATAAAGAGCAGTTTTTGCTTTGATTCCACACCTACACCCCCATTTCCAGTCTCCTACATGCCAATGCCCAGGTCAAAGTCCATTGGGGGTTGAGTAGCAAGAAGGGAGGGCGAGAAAGGAAAGAAGAGAAGACTTAAAGGAAGAAAAGATGAAGAGGGGACATACAGAGAAGGGGATGAAGAAGGCTTTCAAATATGAACTCAGGACTGGGAAGAACTCCAAAAAAGATGGAAAATAAGGGGGAAAGCCCTGTAGCCAGCTCCACACAAGATCGTGAAGAGGAGATTGGGAGTACTCTCACTGCAAGCTTAAATTAAGCATCAGTACCCCCTACTCAAACATTTTTTTAAACATCTACTTTGTCCCAGGCACTCTGCTAGGTGACAGGAGATACAAACATTTAAACAAACCAGACCCTGCCCTCAAGGAACTTATATTCACTGTGTTTGTATACAGACACAGACACAGACACAGACACACACGCACACGCACACGCACACACACATAGCATACCCCACCAGCATATATATTTTATTTTGTGTATGAATATGTAAACTGTGTGTGCACATACATATATACATAGCTATATTAATAATGTATACACCTTATAAAACTTACATATACATTTTTTAAAGTATGAGATAAAGATGAAATAATATTTGATCCTAAATTCAGAATACCACTCTCTCCTGGTTCTCCCTCATATTTGACCAATCCTTCTCAGTCTTCTTTACTAGATCTTCATCCAGATTATACCCAGTAACAATAGGTGTCCTTGGGGTCTCTGTCCTGGGCTCTCTTCTCTTCTCCTTCTATACTACTTTACTTGGTGGTCTCATTAGCTTTCATGGATTTAATGGCCATCTCTATGCTGATGATTCTCGATCTACCTATCTCTGCTGACCTTCAAACTCTCTTCTCCAACTGCTTTTCAGGCATATTGAACTGGATACCTAATACATACCTTCAACTCAAATGTCCAAAATGAAACACATTATCTTTCCTCCTAATTCCTACCCCCTCCTACCTTCCCTATTACTGTAGATAGTATCATCCACCCAGTCCCGCCTGGATTCCTCACACTCTCTCACTCTCCATATCCAATCTGTTACCAATACCTGTTGACTTCATTTTACAACATCTCTCAAATACATCCTTTTTTCTCTTTTAAAACTGTCATCCCTCTGTTGCAGGCACTCAACACCTTACATATTGATTACTATAATGGTCTGTTGGTGGGTCTGCCTGCCTCAGTCCAATCCATGTATTTAGCTTGTTTATATAAAATTGTTTGCTTGGTGTCTTCCCCATTGGATTGCAAGCTCCTTGAGGGCAGGGACTGTCTTTTTGCCTCTTTATATCTTTGCCCAGTGCCTGGTAAATAGCAGGCATTTAATAACTGTCTTAATGACTGACTGTCTCAAGTCAAGGGGACCCACTGGACTTTACCAAATAGGGAGGCACTATGGGCAGATCTGTCCCTTAGGAGCATCATTTTGGCACCTGAGTGGAGAAAAATATAGAGGCCACTCAGAAGGTTACTGCAGTAGTCTAGACACAAAATGATGATGGTCTGAACTGATGGTTGCTGTGTGAGTAGAAGACAGATGTGAAGGATGGGAGATGCAGAACCATTCGCTAGTGTATCTGGCAACAAATTGGACAATGTCCTTATGAGATGTTATAGAGGGGGAAGTGACAAGATTTAGCAGGAGGCTGGATTTGTAGGGTAAAGGATAGAAGAGCTGAAGATGACAGAGAGGGTGGAACTTGGGTGAATGGAATGGAAAGTGCTCTGGACATAAACTGAGGTCAGAAGGGGCCTGGGTTTGGTGGTGAAGACACTGTAATGAGAATAATAATCAAGACCACAACTTATCCACGTTTGTCCCAAACATTACTCCCAAAAGGATGATGCAGCTCCATCATAGTCATAGACACTAGGTGATGGGGGAGAGAAGCAAAGGGTGGGTATATTAAGGTATTATATTAAGTTTCAAGTCAAGAGTAATTAGGAAGAGTCTCTGGTGGACAGGCTCTATTTTAATTATTAGAATATACTGATAATATGAAATTATCCTTTATGGATTGAACTGTGAAGGTCCTTGAGCTGTTTTGAAATCCATTCCTTTGAAGCCCAGTGGGTAGCATGGATATTGTTTTCATAGCTGTATCTAGACATGCTCACTACTTCACTGTCTTTTTAATGACATCATTGTCTGGGTTCTTATTTATAACCAAATGATATTTTAGCCATGAATGCATCAAAGAAACAAGCTCTAAAATGCTATTACCTAGTGAATGTTTGAATCTCATTGACAAAAATCAAACTGGGAATTGTGGTCACAAGAAGGAAAATTATACTTGTGCTGAGGCACAGAGCCACAGGGGGACTAATGCAATCCACACCTAAACCAGAATTCCCAGCTGAAGATGTGGAACATCTAATCATTTGGCTTCTATGTGAAGACCTCCGCTGAACATCTCAGGTCAGCTCATTCCCCTCATCCTGCTCTAGGAGAACCCAGTCATATGGGTTTTTTTTCCTTTTAATTGAGCTCCCTTACACCCCAACTTTCAGCCACTACTAAATTCAAATCAACAAGCAACTGATCATCTACTATGTGCTGGACAGGGTACTACTGGAGACACACACACACACACACACACACCAAACAGTCCCTGCCTTCAAGAAATTTATATTCTATTAGAGGAGTGGGGGTGGCCACATACAGATAAATAATTATATATAAAGCCAGTTGTGGAGGGGGGGACCCAAATCACACTCACAACTACTCTTTGCTCTATCCTTTGTTGGTCAATTATATCAAAGTTAAATTTCTATGTGAAATCCTTGATGTATCTAAAGATGTTTAGGTGGTACACTGAGACTGGAGTCTCAGACACTAGATATCTGACCCCGGGAAAATCACTTAACCTCTGTTTGCCTGGGAGGCAGCTAGGTGGCTAAGTAGATAGAGCACTGGGCCTGGAGTCAGGAAGTTCAAACCTGGCCCCAGAAAAATACTAGTTATAATGACCTTGGGCAAGTCATTTAGTCTCTCTGTTTCACTCAGTTTCCTCAACTGTAAAATGGGGATAATAATAGCAACTACCTCCCAGGGTCATTGTAAGGATGAAATGAGACGACAAGTGTAAAATACTTAACACAGTGGTTGGCACATAGAAAGCACTGTTAGTTGTTGTTGTTGTTGTTTTTGTAATTATTTCCAAAACATGATGCCATCATCCACCCAATGGGTGTCCCTGTTTTGTGTCACCTGTACATCTCCACTCACCCAGCACAGGCCCAACTACAGATCTCTGGGACACTAGAACCATTCAGAAAAATATGGAGCCAAGGTATTCTTGCTCTAAAATACAACCTTGGCAAAATCATCCTGGTAGTTTAGGAGAGTAAAAAGTGTAACTAAAGCAGGTAGTCACTGCTATCTAAAAAACAAATAAACTATTTATATAGTAATTATATTTCAACAAATTTGTCATATATACAATTTATATAAATTGATATGTATATGTTATGTATAAAACATTTGCCTGTATTAAAAAGAAAAATAAAAATGCTTATTTATAAAAAAGGAAGAGGAAGGATTTAAAATACTAAGTTATATGTACTAGAATATATCTAGGTATATCTAAATATAATAACATAAAAATATACATTATATAATATCTTTCAAAAACACAAAGAAACCACCACAAAACTCCACTCCTCTGAATTATACAGGGAAAGAAATATTTGCCAGAGGTCTGAGTAAAGACCAAGGACTCCAGTGGCACCTAAAAATGTGTGTGTATGTACAAACACATATATGTGTGCATAAGCATACACATGGACACCTACAAACCAATATATCTACATAGTCACATATACATTGATACATATACATACATACACACATGTGCATAACGCTAACCCAACCATACATATGTGTGTACATACAGCTAAACACACACACACATATATAAAACTAAACTTTGTTAGAAAAACAAAGACCAAAATACCCTTCCCTGAATATGTACTTTCAAGATCCCTTGTAGGCCCAAGGGCTACCTTTGAATGCTAAGGGCAGTGGAACTCAGCACATAATATCAGATTTCTTTTTATGTCTTGACTGGTTTGGCCAATTTCCTTCTTGCTTTTTCCTCTTTTATTTCTTTTGGTTTTAATTCTTTGTTATAAAGGATGGCTCTCCAGAAGGAAAAGGATACAATGGAAATTTAGGTAATATAAAAATAAAAGAACAATAAACATCTATTTTAAAAGGCACCCTAATTCTGGAAAAAAAAAACATCTCTATGGCTGTAATTTAGAATGTAAGCTACTTGTGGGCAGGCAGGCAGGCAGGCAGGCAGGCAGGCAAGGGTTGTCTGGCTTGCCTGGCTTCATGTCACCTGGACCAGAGGAAGCATTTACAAAGACATGCTTTACCTCTCCATCTTGACCTGCTAATCTGAGAGTAGCCGTGACATTGTAGCCCAGACCTAAGGCCACCTTACCCCCACACTCAGTAGTGCTCTTCTTATTTAGAATCTTCAGGATATCTCTGGTAATCTTCTTCAGCTGGTGCCTTGCCTCGTCACGCTCTTTCCCAACTCCATACAGCAGAATTGTACGCTGGTTACATTCATGGCTCGAAGACTCATCCTGTAAATGAGAGCACATGTTGGGAAACAGTTGTGTACAGGGTGGGTGGAGGGTGGACTGAAGCCACAACACTTCATGCACTGAGGGCGGCATCTCTAGGCTGTCATTACGGAAACCTGTGATGCTGCATTTCTCCTCCCTAACCCTGCTCCATCATGCCAGCCTCCATTTTCAATAGTCTTGTTGCTCTGGTTAAAAACCATCAGGTACACCGACTTTTCAGATACATGTATTTAATGATGTGTGCCCAGGTGTCCTATACAAGCCAATTTCTGATTATGGAAATCACATTTAGGCAAAACATGGCATTATCTCCATATTAACTAATAGATACTGCCCAGTACTAAAATCATAAGGTAAACAGCAATTATAAAAACTGTCATTTTCCTTTGTAGAGTGATAACTAATTCCGTACTCTTCAATAAATACAAAGCACATTTATAATTAGCATTTCTATGATCCAGGGCAAGCATTGCCAAACACACCCAAGAAAAACAGTAAGAGGTACTGTCACATCATGAGTATAATCTAGGTACTTTGTTCAACTCTCCACCACCCCCATACCCTTTGAAAATGACATTCTCAGAAATAAACTTATACAGCATAAGAGAAGGAAAACAAAAATAAAAGAAAGGTACTATCGCTGCTTTTTAAGGCAAATTTATTTGCGAGGTGAGGGAGACTTCTGAGATTCTGAAACACCTCCCTAAAAAAGGAGGCAGGGATCCCTGAAGGCCAGGGCTATGGAATTTCTAGAAAGGAAGCAGAGCAAGGCCAGGCTGGTGAGAATCTCAGCTAGGGTGTAATCCATGTGGAGAAGGATACTTCCTATTTTAGTAATTTTTTTTCTAAATCAGTTATTTCTATCCAATGAAACAACTTTTATTTCAACAAAGCACCAGTGGCCCCACCCTTGTTTTGGCTCAGATACTTACTAAGAACTTAGACTTTAAAAAAAAGTTAATTTAACGTGGGGCAGCTAGGTAGCGCAGTGGATAGAGCACTGGCCCTGGATTCAGGAGGACCTGAGTTCAAAGCCGGCCTCAGACACTTAACAATTCCTAGCTGTGTGACCCTTGGCAAGTCACTTAACCCCCACTGCCTCTCAAAAAAAATTTAATTTGACGTAAGGACACTTTCAAGATACTACATAAAATACAATAAAGTGTTTTATGGTTTATAAAGCCCTTTCCTTGCACTAACACAGTCATGCCTATAATATTAGGAGAAAGAATCCTGATTAAGTGATATTACCTTTTCAGAGTCCACAGCTACCAAACACAGGGACCTGGATTCAAACTGAGGCCCTCTGAGGCTGACTTCAACTTCAGGGTTCCCTCCATCAGACCATAATGCCTTTCTCTTTAAGGCAAAATGGTGTGATGTGATTGAAGCAGCCCCACACGGAGATTCATGAGATCTATTTCTAGTATATCCCCATCAACAGTTAGAATGTTAAAATCTATAAAGGTAAAATAGAATAAAAAAAACTATTCTAACACACAAACTAATGAACCCAGGAACATTCAATTACTCTCTCTCTCTCTCTCTCTTGCAGGGCAATGAGGGTTAAGTGACTTGCCCAGGGTCATACAGCTAGTAAGTATCAAGTGTCTGAGATCAGATTTGAATTTAGGTCCTCCTGAATCCAGGGCCTGTGCTTTATCCACTGTACCACCCAGCTGCCCCAGCTATCTTTCTTTTTTAAGGAAAATTCTGTGATTCTATGATATTTGGAATCTTTTACCAAGAGGAAAGTTCTTTGATTCTTGAGCTAATTTTCTTAACCTCCAAAGAAAGGGGGAAAAAGAAATTGCTTCACATGAAGAAAATGGGCAAAGCTCCATTTATGTCCCCAATCAGAGCACAGTATCGAAATGAGAAAATCAAGGGATACTGCATTTGAAGACCTCCACCAGGAACAGCTCCCTTAAGATGAGAAGGCACAGGGGCAGCTAGGTGGTACAGTGGATAGAGCACTAGCCCTGGATTCAGGAGGACCTGAGTACAAATCTGACCTCAGACACTTAACACTTACTAGCTGCGTGACCCTGGGCAAGTCACTTAACCCCAAGTGCCTCACCAAAAAAACCAAAACAAACCAAAACAAAAAAAGATGTGAAGGCACAAGCAGTGCTCTTTATCTGAATTTAATAAATCAATAAGGCAAATCTACTCTTTTCAGAATCCTTGCAGCATCTATTTTACTGAGGTACAAAAATGCTTTATTGAATCTAAATTATCAGTTTATATGAAGAAACAATAAATACAAATAACAAACAAAAAACCTCTTTCCAGATCAATTGTTTTGACAATAAAAACACACACATTCATAGACACCATGCTATGAATAATCAACTAATTAAATTCCTATCTAAAACACCATATTTACTACTGTTTAGACAGTGGGGAATAAAAATCATGCCTTGTTCCTAATGCTAGAAGAAGCTAGAGTTGAGGTCAGCTCATTCATGAGTAATACTCCAGTACTCTCTCCTTTCTTGATTATTTTTGCTTCTTCCTCTTTGTTTTTTTCTAAGGATGATTTTCATTTCATGAAATCAGAGTTGGAAGGTTCCTCAGATACCATTCTGTCCAACCCATGACTAGAATAGTTCTAATATTTTTTTAAAGTTCCATATGTGAAGTCTAAATTTGCCCCTTTTTAACCATCTACCTATTGCTTCTAGTTATGACTTCTGAGATCAAACAGAACAAGTCTACGCTTCCCACAACAGGCTTTCTTTTTTAATTTTTTTTTTTGTGGGGCAATGAGGGTTAAGTGACTTGCCCAAGGTCACACCGCTAGTAAGAGTCAAGTGTCTGAGGCCGGATTTGAACTCAGGTAATCCTGAATCCAGGGCTGGTGCTTTATCCACTGGGCCACCTAGCTGCCCCAACAGGCTTTCTTTTTATGGAGCCTGTGTGAAGGGAGTAATGGATGAATCAAGTGTTGAAGACTTCCATTCTCAGTGACTGCCCAACGTGAGAATAGATTTCAGGCTCCTTTCCCAAGTGGTATCAAAGCTCACAGAAAATAGATAAAAAAATAGGAGTCCTACTTGAAATGGGTAAATATACTTGTTTTCTTCCTAGCACTAATGGAATATTGATAAAAGTATATTTTAATTATCTTTCTTTACCAAGAAGAAAACAACCACATTTCCCATCACTTTTTAAGGTACTATGATAAATAATTCAAATATGAAACCAAAACACAGAGTCACTTTATTTCACCTCAAGAAAACACAAGGAAATTTATCTTTAAATGAATTGATGGGAAATATCTGCTATTAAATCTCCATTATAAATCTATGAAAAAAAGATAGTCTCCAAGGAAGCATTTTTCTGCTTTCAAACATGTTTTATCTAAAGCCTTTTGACTATTTCAAACATACCTCCCCGTTAATATTTACCAAGATATAATGCAGTACCTATAAAATCTCTCAGAATTCCCTAGTTAGCAGAGTAAGTGCTACTTTGAATAGAACTGCTGGGATATGCTCAAATTACCATAGTGTATCTCAATTGCTGTCCAGGTGGGGAAGTAGTTACCTTAGCCATAAGTCTGAAAAATCCTAACAATTAGAAAGGACCTCCGATAGAAGAATTGAGAAATGGAGGAGAGTGAGGGAACAAGGGAGGGAGAGGAAGAAGAGGAAGAGGAAGAAGAAGAAGAACAACAGAGACAAAGACAGAGAATGGCAAAGACAGGGCGAGGAGAGACAGAGACAGATAAGAGTTAAAGATGTTCACTAGTGAAGGGTTTACTTTAAAGAACCACACAAAATTAACAAATAATCAAGAATCTCAAGGGACATACTGGAAAAAAAAACTGTGAAAGAAGAAACAACTTTTTACAACTGTGAAAGATTTAAGATCAATTCAATGACTCCAGAAGTCTGGTGATGAACTGTGCTTACAGCTCCTGGGCAGGCAGAACTAGAAAGGATAGAAGGCACAATGAAAAGACTATTAGATGTTAGAAGACCTGAATTCTAATTCTGCCTCAGATATGTACTAGCTGTGTGACCCCTTAGCAAGTCAAATGGATCTCTTTCAGGCCCAGTTTCCTCATCTTTAAAATGAGGATCATAATAGAATCTCCATTCCATAGTTGCTATAAGGATCAAATGGAAGAGTTTATACAAAGTGGTTAGCAAACCTTAAAATGCTATATAAGTGCTAGCTATTCTTGTGATATTCATTTTTAAAAATGGATAATAGGTGGTTTTATTACATTTGATTATATTTATTAGCTACCAAAAACGTATGTGTGTGTGTGTGTGTGTGTGTGTGTGTGTGTTCTGAGAAGGAATGGGGGTAGTCATAGTGATGAAAAAAGAAAAAATAAAACAAAAATCCCGAATAACCTATTTTTAAGGTAGAAGAGAGCAGAAGTTCAAAAGGGACCAGAGACAAACAGAAACATGGTGTTGCAGAATAATGAATCCCCCCAAGTGGTCACTTAAATCTTAATTCACCCTATTCAAAGATATAATTATGTAAAATATGGTAAGTGGTTCCAGCTCAATGGAAATATTCAGCCCAAATTTGCATACTGACCATTTCATTATTCACATTAATCAGAACCTAAACTTAAAAATAAGTTGGACAAAATGCAGATTCACATTTTCAAACACATTCTTTATGTTCTTTATATACAGAAATGCTCAGGTTTATGATATGTGTCGAGTTCATAATAAAACAACAAAAAGAAAATTTTTCTAAATTGCCAGAGTAGAATCAAATAGTTGTAAAAGGAAGGGCCCTGATGAGAAAGAGCTTATTAATAACAAAAGTAGGGTAGAAGTAACTGGAAGAATTGGAACAAGGCAGTGGAAAATGTAAAAACAAACACACAAAAAATCATCAGGAGACCCTTAAGATAGTCATCCTTGATGACTGGAGAGAGTGGGGAACCAGTTATTGACAAATGGCTGGAATGGAGGGCAGTGAGTGGAAGGGGTGTCCAGAGCAGCACTTAGAAGGGATCAATGACACCAGCACCTGTGCACCTTGGGAGGTGTGACAGTCCTCTCCCATACATATCACCCAAATCTTTTCACAGGCATCTTGGTCACACATTGTCCTTTCCCACAAGTGTGTAGAGTGGTTGGTTTAAAGGTGGCTTGTTATGGTATCACTTTGTTTACATTAGCATTTGCTGAAAATGCCTTCATTAATGAGCAAAACATGTCATATGGCTGATTGCTAAGATGTAAAAACTCAACTCAGGATGTATAAACTACAATTTGGAAAAGACTCTGATCCACAAAATACCTTGGCAGTTAATTAGAGACCTAGAGTGAACCGTGCCCTCCACCACATACATCCTCGCCACCATATTTATAATATTTTTGGCTTGTTATTGCTATGGTTTTAAACATCAATTTAATACTTAATTTTTTAATTAGTACTATTAGTTAGGTAATTCCAACTTTCCCCCAATATACTCACAAAGTACAGAAATTCAATAAAACCTGTACAGCTAATTTTTATACCATCTTTTAAATTAGAGGACATTGTGTTTAAAATTATGTCTTTAGTCAATGGGAGAAAATATTGTGGACCAATGGATTGAGTATCAAGAGATTATTTAGGGGCAGCTAGGTGGTGCGGTAGATACAGCACTGGCCCTGGATTCAGGAGGACCTGAGTTCAAATCTGGCCTCACACACTTGACACTTACTAGCTGTGTGACCCTGGGCAAGTCACTTAACCTTCATTGCCGAGAGAGAGAGAGAGAGAGAGAGAGAGAGAGAGAGAGAGAGAGAGAGAGACAGAGACATTATTTATTGCAACTCTTTTTCCTGTAGGCAAGATGCCCCAGAAAAGCAAGACAGAGGTTTAATGATCTTCCCTACACATTTTAGAAAAAATATCCAACAGGAGTGTATTTTCCCAAGGTAGATTTTTCTGTCTGCCAGGGCTGTGTTTTGAGCAATATGAGTGAATAGCATTTTTTTTGGGGGGGGGGGGTGAGGCAATTGGGGTTAAGTGACTTGCCCAGGGTCACACAGCTAGTAAGTGTCAAGTGTCTGAGGGCAGATTTGAACTCAGGTCCTCCTGACTCCAGGGCCGGTGCTCTATCCACTGCACCACCTAGCTGCCCATGAATAGCTTTTAAAAACCAGTGGTATGAAGTCAACTGAGAAATGCTTTACCCTCAAACCAGGAAACTCCTTTATCTGTCAAAGAAGCAGTTTATGTAATGTGGGTTTTAGAGGAAGAGTCTAGTGAGGAAACCTATATCTGATCCACTTCCTTACTAAAATGGACTCCATTGTAACCTTATGTTGACAAGTACCTTTCAGTCAGTGATTCATCTATTGATTGATGGATTCATTCATTCATTCACCAAAAACTTTCTCAGGCACAAAGTATGTACAGAACTTTGATTCAAATTACTGTTTCTAAAGTACATATCTGAAACCTATTCAATAAAAGTCCAGGATCAAATGGGAAATACTTTAGAATGAAAAGCTCTTCACATCCTGATGCCCTCTTCCCTTTCCTGTCTTCTTATACCTTATTCCAACCCCTCCCTGTATTTTGTGACCCAGTGAGACTGGGTCATTGTCCATGACTGCTGAGCTCCTGTGTCCAAGGATTTCATGAATTCGAGACCCCTAATTCTCTCTAAGAAGGGCTAGTGACACAAAGTCATTGCTATTCCTCACATCTCCAGACACCAGGTATTTTCAATAGCTATCCCCCTATGCCTGGAATGCTCACCACACTAATCTTGTTCACCAATTTTTTACAAAGAGCCTTTTCTGGTTCTCTCAAATCTTGGCACTATTTTTTCTTTTCCAACTGACTATCTCAAATTTATCTGGTGTGGATCTTATTTGCACATGTATTTTCATGTTCTCTCCCCTACCTAGACTTCTGATTAAAGAGATCAGAAATCTCCATAATGAAATTTTTACAAGACCAAAAAGTCCCTACTTTGGGGAAGTTTTGCTATATCCCTCCCTACAACGAGTAAAGATAGATCAAAGTAAAGATTTAACTGTCTTAGGAACAAATCATTCAATGCAGATTTTTTACATCAAAATGACCAAATTATTATTGGTCCTTGGATAATTTCCCCAGAAAAGGGAAATTACAAATTCACTTCTCTTCGATTCAGACTCTGTTTCTCTCTTAACTACAGGCAAAACACTACGTTAAGTACTTGGTATGAATAATGAAATTAGGCATGGTCCCTTTCCTTTGAGAAATTATGACCTAATGTATATATCTTGCCCACCAAGCAATACACATAAGATATATACATTAATAACTGTGGAACAGGAAGAATCAGTTAAATATTAGTGTCAAAGAGAGATCATGATGGCAAAGAAGGACTATGAAAAAAATCCAACTTGGCTGAGGTCACTATCTCCTGGGAAGAATACAGATGGCTTCATTATAAGAACTAACATTTATATGTAGTGATGTGATTTATTTGTATTTCCTCTTTTGAGTCTCAAAATAATATCATGAAGGAGATACTGTTGTTGTTGTTGTTGAGTCATTTCAGTCATGTCTGATTCTTACTAATCTCATTTGGGGTTTTCTCGACAAAAATACTGGAGTGGTTTGTCATTTCCTTTTCCAGCATAAATGGGGAAATTGAGGCAAACAGGGCTAAGTGACTTGCCCAAGGACACCCAACTAGTAAGCCTCTGAGGCCAGATTTGAATTCAGATCTACTTGACTCCAGTGCTCTATTGACCGCATCACCTAGCTGTCCAGGAGGAGATACTACAGATATTGTCTCTATTCTTCTGAGGAGCAAATTCACTTAAGTCATTGTCCATGACTGCTGAGCTCCTGTGTCCAAGGATTTCATGAATTCGAGACCCCTAATTCTCTCTAAGAAGGGCTAGTGACACAAAGTCACACAGCTAGTTGAAGGCAGACCCAGCTTTCTTAACTTGGGCTAGTATTCTGACCACTGGGGCTACTCATGATTCTTCCCAGGAAAAACTCCATCACTGGAAAAGTGGCAGGTTTTTATTTGGTCCCTGGTACTGTCTTCTTCAGTAACTAAATTTTTAGGTTAGTAGCAATTCCTATTGAGGTGGCCTTTCCCCAAAGGGCAGAGGCAAAGGTTGGTTTCAATATTTTAATCAATTTCACTGGCCATAAAAGCAAATAGGTCCAATGGTCAAACTGAAAATCATTCTTTTCTATGTGGCTGAAAAGATATTCTATTTATTAGAAAGTATTTGGTGCCCTAGACACAGTGGAAAGACTGTTCCTTTCTTTAGCTCGGTAGAGTTATTTTCAGAAGCAGACTTGGAACTGAAATCCTGTAGCTGAGCAGGATTCAATTCAAACTAGAGATGAGACAGTGATCGAGCTAGAATGCCTTCCTCCCTCCCTCCAAAACCAGTGAGAATGAGCAGTTCACGGTATTGCAGAGCATTACAAAGCAAAGAGGAAGAGCATTCTCAAAAATGATGGGGTATTTTTTTTTTTAGTGAGATAAGTTGTTGAGAATCTCATGGGCAGTTTACAAATTGTTGATTTGTGAATGTCAGAAAGATGAACTAAATCCTAATATAGACGACATATGTACACCCCTGTTTGTTGATTAACTATATTCACGCATTCAGGTAAGAATTTGGAAAGGTTCTCCAGCCAACCAAATTTTTCAATATAGAAAGTCTGTAATATGGAAATGTTTTACATGATTGCACATATATCACCTATATCAAATTGCTTACCATTTTAGAAAGGAGACAGGGGAATGAGGGAGGGAGAGAGATTTAGAACTTAATTTTTTTTAAATGAACATTAAAATTGTCTTTACATATCATTGGAAAAATAAAATACTATTTAAAATAAAATAAAGAAAAATATAGAAAGTCTAACGGATTCCTCAAGATAAGGAATATTTGTTCTCTTTAGAGACCTAGACTTCAGTTTGGTAAATTGAGCCTGTTGAAGTTATAATGCTTTTCTTTCATGTGCTGTCTTTCATCTGAATATCTTAAACACTTTAAAAACATTAATTAGAGCTTGCAATGACTCTTTTAGGTAAATTTATTCTCATTTTGTCTGAGTGGAGGGCTTACTAAGACTCATACTTCCCAGGGGTTACCTTATAAGATGCCTATTTGGAAATAAAGTTCCCTGGGGCATCTAGGTGGTGTAGTGGATAGAGCACTCCGTGGTCCTGAAGTCAGGAAGACCTGAGTTCAAATCTCAGTTTAGACACCGGGGTGACGCTGGGTAAATTACTTAATCCCAATTGCCTCAAACATGCAGGAAATAGGGGATAGCTAGATGGAACAGTAAGAGCACCGGCCCTGGAGTCAGGAGGTCCTGAGTTCAAATCTGGCCTCAGACACTTAACACTTACTAGCTGTGTGACCCTAGGCAAGTCACTTAACCCCAACGGCCTCACACACACACACACACACACACACACACACATACACACACACACAAACCAAAAAAACATGCAGGAAATACTTGGATTCTGGACTATAGAAAGGACCCAAGAGAGCATCTTCTCCAACCCCTTCATTTTTCAGGTGTGGAAACTGAGGCTCCCAGCATCATATGGAAACAGAGTCAGGAAGTAGAGCCAGCTCCTTCGGACTCCAAATCTAAGAAATCATGCTTGCTGCCTGTACACAATTTATTTCTCATGCCCAACATCACAAGTCTACATTGTGAGACACTTTGCACAACAAGGTGGAAAACAGCCCCAACATCATCTTTTCCAGAAATATCTAATCCAGAGCCCAAAACCCAAAATGCATGAAGGTGCTTCATGTGTGACACTTAGTGGCATTATTGGAGGGAAAGAGGAATGGGCTGACAGCTTTGCAGAGTGGTTTTTGAGTGCCTGTCTGTTTGGGCAAAATGCATTCCTCTAGAGAATAACCACAAAACTGAGTCATTATGTAACTAAAGATACGGACTTAATATGGTCTGAATTCTTTCTTATCTCATGTGACTCCAAAAGGCATAAGAATAAATAGCAGTCGCCTAATATTAACAGAATATCCTAAGGGCTTTTACAGAAGTGTGTTTGACATATATCCAGGCACAAATTTAAAAAGAACCCATTTCTAATACAAAACCACTGACTTACTCCAACTTTGGGGGGGGGCATTACTCCAACTTTTTATTCTTTCAACACTGGAAAATAACCCCCTAAAATCAGTTAGGCTTCACTATGTTAAGAAATAGCATTGTCTCTTTCTTCAAATTATCCCACCTTCCCATCTCATATCCTTTGGAAAAAATATTTAAGTCAATATTTAATTTCTATTAATCTATTAATTAACATTTAACAAATATAGAATACTCTATAATGATGGAGGCTTACTGCTTGTATGCCCTTGGATAAGTCACATATCCCCTGGGATTTTGTTTCTTCATTTGTAAAATAAGTGGTTTGGCCTGGAAGGCTTCTGAGGTTCCTTCTATCTCTAGTTCAACAATCCTATCCTCCCATCCCCACCCCAACCTGCACTCCTTGCCCCCCACCCCCAAATTAAGCTACTTACAAAGGGAAAGAAATAACAACATGCTGTGTTCATGGTTAAATTCTATTCCAGAAAACTAGAGAAAGACTCTTTATATAATAAGCTCAGTAATGATAGAAAAGGCTTTCTTTCCTAATGTGATTGGGCCTTCTGATACGCCATAATGTGGGGAAACTGTTCCGCTTATAAAGGAGCCCATGAAACACTGCTTCGGGGTAATGACATTAGTAGCCAGGACCCAAACCAAAGGTAAAACTTAACATCCCTCACAAGCACTCATAATGCTGAGCTAATGTCATTATGTGCTCCAAGGTAATGTATCACACAGTATTTGAACACAATTTCATCACTTTCAGTTAAATAATCATATGCAAGAAGAGCCAAGGCCACAAACTGGAAGAAATGGGCTTTATTTATTTTCAAACTGAAAAAAAAATACTGTCAGAAGAGTTTAAATGCAAGAAGAATCATCCAGACAAAGTGTCTCTGTAAAAGGCCTGTAGAACTCAAATGGCTTTTTCAATGACGACCTCTCAACTCGCTCCCTCCCTTCCCCCACCATTCCCCCGCCAACCCCCTCCTTTTCCCAGGAAATAAAAGCAGAAGTGGGACAAACAGTTCAGTGGACGGTCATAGACTGAGCGTGTCTTATGCACAATTGGTTTTAAAAGTAATCTCTAACTCTAAGAAGTCATCTCTTTCTTTCTAGAATACCCAAGATTAGACTGATGAAGCCATCTGTATCCTGAACGAGTTTTGCCATCTTTTAAAAAAAAAAAGGAAGGAAAAAAATAAAGAGCAAAAGGATAGATGCTTCTCTCCAAGCAGGATTAACATCCAGTGACTGAATAAATTCAGATCCTTCAGAGCCCTCTTCCAGAGTGAGTAATTTTCTATTTAGAAGTATATTATAATACGTATGTTGCCAAAATAAAATGTTTATTAGAATAGCATTTGTGATATAAAACATAAATAAATATATTCAAGTATATCTATGTGATATTATTATATGTACTACTATATTATAGAGCACCTGATAAATAGTGATATAAACATGCAAAAATAAAAAAGTGAATTTAGTTCATGGAAAATACAGGTTTGCACAGTGTATTTTCCTGCTGGTGGGAGAAGAAACCTTCAAGGGTCTTCTAATAAAAGGTTAAGAAATGATAGCTTATTTTAAGGTCCGAAAAATGGCTGAGATTGAAGCATCAAAATATTAAAGGAGTTTGATAATGATATTTTGAATGTACTTTTTAGAAACAAAAATCTATTTACTTCTTATTGGAATCATTATTAAGTAAATTGAATTATTCAAACCTCTCCCATAAGGCTGTTACACAAACGTGAGTACCATCCCAGACAAGGAAGAACAGAGCCAGGTGCACTCGCTCTATCCACATTTATCTTTTTCCACATTTATCTTGTGTTCCCAAGCTCTGAAAATAATCCCTGGCATATAGTAGATGTTTAGAATTGTAACTTGGCTATTATAACTGACTTTGACTATTATAATTTTAGAAATCTAAACTAGGTTCGAAATGACAAAAAATGATTTACAATTCTCTATTACAACAATAAGAAAAATAGAATTCTCTGTAGTGTAAAATGTCAAGTTCTTGTAATAAAGAAAGATAAAATCGGCCATTACAAGATTAGGAACCACTTCAAATTATGACTTCCCAATATGTCCTGACCTGATAAAAAGATAGGTGGTTCAAGGCTATCAGCACCAGACCTAGTGGATAGAGGGCTGACTTCCACACCACTGGTTCAAGTTTTAGCTGTGGCCATACCAGCTGACCAACCCTGATGCTCTAGACCTATAGCTTTTAAAATGTGGTCCAAGGACCTGTAGGGAGGTCTTCAAAACCCTTTCCAGGGGTCCATGAGGTTGAATGTCATTTTTACATAATACTAAGATGTTATGCACCTATTAAAATACTCCTCCCTTTTTCAACTACATAACTGTGTGTGGCAGGATTTTCTTCATGTTTTCTTCAACCAAAACAACATCTCACAACAGAATGAATGCAGACGTAGATATGAGAATCAAGCTATCTTCTCTTAAGATCTGCAAACATTTTCTCACTAATTTTTGTTTGTTTGTTTTGGAAAGTAGTTTTTTAAAAAATAAAAATCTGTTATTTAGGTTAAGATATAGTGTGTTAATTACACTTTTTATATTTAAGAGAACCAAAATATTTAAAAACAAAAACTCTTTGGGGTCCGCAGTGATAGTTAAGTCTGGAAAGGGGTCCTGAGAACAAGAATGCCTGAGGACTGTTGCTCAATCCAGGCAACTAAGTTGCAGAAGAAGCTGCCCTGCACTGGTGGACACAGTTTCTTCCCCAGGGAGGTCCCTATACCAATAAAATTACAGGCTTAACCTCTATGACTTAAAGGTTGCATGACTTTCTCAACATACAGACTGCAACTCCCCTCCATGACTTTGGAGAGGGTCTTTGAGAGGTGTGGTCTCCTCCTGAACATACTGGTGAAGAGTTTCTTTCTGACCTTTCATATACTGGTCCTCATTGACATGCAGACCAACAATGGCCCAGTCTCATTAGACATGCTAGAGGGTATACTTCATTCCCAGCAACTCTGAAGACTATGGGTCACCTCCATCAATAGGAATCGTGGGAATAACAAGTAGTGGAAGAAGTAACACATGGTGGGGGAAGTTTATGCATAAACATAAAGCTATTATTAAAAGGTGAGCTTGATTTGTTTTTTATGCAAAAGAAGAAATTCATTTGTATTTCAATTCTAGGGTATTGGATTACACATCCACATGATTCTCTCTTTTTTAAGCTCTCTATAATAGACATGTTGAAAAGCAGCCCAACAGAGTGAAGAAAAGCATAGAAAGCTTCAGTCAGGTTGACCTGGGTTCAGATCCCACCTCTGACACATACTGATTTTGAGAACCTATGGCACTTAACCTCTTGGTGTCCCAAACAACTATTAACTAGAGCAGTTTGTAATCTGCAATGGCAGGTAGTGATTTCTCAACATGACTCTCTTAGAGGAATAAAATCATAGGTCCAGAGAAAAAAAGAAAGAGATAGGCATAACTCAGAACTCATATTTGGGAAGCATTTTGCTTCATGATGAGGCAAATGAAGTATTCTATAAATGTAGAAAATCCTCCAGAATAATCTTGAGTTTCTAAAGTAAACATGTTCCATTCCTTCATTATTTCGTCATTTACCTCTTTTCAAATTTTCAAATGTAATCAATGGTATTGACGAAAAACGTGCCTCAAACTAAGACTGAGATGATCTTAGTTCAAATAATTTTTCTCTAAAGCAGGGATTCTGCACCTTATAATCATCATTAGATAGGAAATATGAGGTAGTCCTTCCCAGCTCTATCTAAAAGTCTTTCTTTCAAACCATCACACTTTAAAAAAATAAACAACCCAGTCACCACAAACAGAACTTTTAACTTCTCAGTAATGTGGACTGACAATGAAAAAAGGCAGGAATATAGTCCAATTCCAAATATAGACAATTTTAAAACTTAAATTCAAAATTTTTCTACTAAAGAAATATTAGGGGGCAGCTAGGTAACATAGTGGATAGAGCACTGGCTCTTTATAGATTATAGATTTGTATAGCAATTATATATCATCTAACATAAACATGAATACATGCTTACATATAATCTATGCAAATATAGAATATATTTAGTATAATATATCTTTCTTTCTTTCCAAAGGTAAGAAGGGGGAAATGAGTGACCTCTCCAACTTCACCAATGGAACTGGAAATAACAGTCTCTGTACCAGAGATTACAAAATCACCCAAGTTCTTTTCCCCCTGCTCTACACAGTCTTGTTTGTTGTAGGCATCATCATGAACAGTCTGGCAATGGGAATTTTCTTCCAAATCCCAAGCAAATCTAACTTTATCATCTTCCTCAAGAACACTGTCATTTCTGATCTTCTCATGATACTGACTTTCCCCTTCAAAATCCTCAGTGACGCAAAGCTGGGAGCGGGACCTCTGAGGGCATTTGTTTGCCAGGTTACCTCTGTCATATTCTACTTCACCATGTACATCAGTATCTCCTTCCTTGGCTTGATCACCATTGACCGTTACCAGAAAACTACCAGGCCATTCAAAACATCCAGCGTCAACAACCTGCTTGGAGCCAAGATTCTGTCGGCTGTGATTTGGATATTCATGTTCCTCCTGTCCTTGCCAAACATGATCTTGACCAACAAGAAACCAGTGCACTTGAACGTGAAGAAATGTGCTTTCTTGAAGTCAGAGTTTGGCCTGGTGTGGCATGAAATTGTCAACTACATCTGCCAAGTCATTTTCTGGATCAATTTGCTTATCATAATTGTATGCTACACACTGATCACTAAAGAGCTGTATCGATCCTATGTAAGAACAAGGGGGGTGGGGAAAGCCCCTAAGAAAAAGGTAAATGTCAAAGTGTTTATCGTCATTGCTGTGTTTTTCATCTGTTTTGTGCCTTTTCATTTTGCTAGGATTCCCTACACCCTAAGCCAAACAAGAGATGTTTTTGATTGCGCTGCTGAGAATACCTTATTTTATGTGAAAGAGAGCACCTTGTGGCTGACTTCCTTAAACGCATGCTTAGATCCATTCATATACTTTTACCTCTGCAAATCCTTTCGGAATTCCTTGATGGGCATGTTGAGACACAGAAATACTCCTATGATGTTCTCACCCCAGGAGATCAGAAACAAAGGGCAGGACAATAGCAGTCCATCAGAAGAGATCCCATTATAAAGTAAACAGGCATTGGGGAAAAAAACAACTTTGTTGAAGAAAAGCACTCTATAAATCAAAGTATTATTGCTTACTCAGAAACAGGTGAATCGATGGCCAAATACACTGAAACAAAGAAATTTTTTTAGAAAGGTCAATAAAATATTAATCTTCAGCTATGACCTTTCAGTATTCTAAGCTATTGTTAATATGTAGGGAAGTAGCCTAATGGAAAGATATGTAACAAACTACCACATAACAGAGTCACAGTGCATAGTAGAAAGATACAGACTCCCCGCCCCCAAGATTATATAGCTAATCAAGTACTGTACACTATCTGCTTTGGTTTTTTTAATGGATAAGGTTTCCTTATTAATAGGAAAGGAATGGTCTAACTTCTGAATAATAATCATTGCTTAACAAAACTTACATATGCTAAGGTATTAGTTCTTAACTCAGTATCTGACTTAAATGTTTAAGTAGTTTTGTTGTCCTAAATGGGCAACAAAGGTCATAGCATATATCCTGATAGTGAACTACGAACATTAACTTGATTGGCATGACACAAATGAATTTTATTTTATCTTTAAATCAGCATTAAGCAAACTTCTAAATTTCTAAAGAATGTGTCCTTCACTTAATGGGAGCAGAGACATTAGAGAAGAAAAACAGGTGTTTCTAGCGCATTTGACATTCAGTCATTAAAGCAATTCAGGAAAGTACAAAGTACTCTGAAACTGGAAATTGATTTTTAGCTTATAATTCTGACTATATTTATGGGGTAAAAGACTGTTAATGACGCTTAGGGAAATTGAATCATTTCCAGAAAATGTTGTTTGATTTAATGGCTATTTCTCTGTCTAATGTGGCTATGCTGAAGCACCATCCAGTCATCATAAAGAATGTAAATGGTAAATAGTAATTGTCATCAGCACTAGCTCCTTATTTACATACTATTATGCAAAGGAACTCAAAGGTAGAGCAGGCTTAACTGCAAATGATAAAGGAGTCATTGGAATTACACATGAATCTATTCTATAATTTTTCCTAATTACAAAAACATTTCATCTAAATACATATGTGTACACTAAAGTGCTTCTCTTTAAGACCTCATCAAGGCATGGGGGTGACATGGAAGAATCCAAGGCTAACCTGAGGGGGCACAACCAGATGGAAAGATTTCTTCTAAGGGACTGGCAACTATTATCTGTACCGCAAGGACCAAGGCAGCTGAGCTCAGAGAAGATAAAAAACTTTGATGTGATATATGTGTGTATGTGTGTGTGTGTGTGTGTGTGTGTGTGTGTGTGTGTGTGTGTGTGTGTGTGTGTGTAGTAACTAATGAAGACAAGAAGGTGTTCTAGGTGGAGGCGAGTTCATACCGCTGAAACCTCAGCTTTTTGAATTCGTCTCTAAGACTCTCTAACTGGTTATTTCACCATAACGTCCAATCCTCAAAGACTTCAAAAATATAAATATGAATGGGTAACATTTCACATTACTTTTTAAAACGATCCTGTCAAAATTTCAATTCAATGATCATTTACCTATTAAGTACCATGTATGTGAGAATCAAATCAGTTTGCTAGGCTAATCCAACAGTGGTATTTTCTCACCTGAATTACCTTAATATATTTTCTCAAGATGGAAAAATATGAACCGCTGAGTTTTTGCATAAGCACCAAAACAGTACTTCTCAGGTTATGTCGCTTTACCACAGAAGCAAGTGTGTTGCCTTTTATACTTCATGGATGCCGATGAGATTTCAATTCTGAAATCTAAATTAGGATTTCATAGAGATAAATAGGCCAGGGGGTTTGGGGGGAGAAATCAGCTTAATATTTTAATTCTCAGTGAAACCAAATCATTATATTTTATAGTCAATCGAAATGTTTTAGGTGTAAATGCACCATGAAGAAAACACTTTGAATGACTTTTCTTTCAAAAGAAAAAGAAAAGCTTTATTTAAAAGTAAAATAATACAGGTCTATGGAAGTTTTCTAGATACTTGTTACTATTATTAATTATTGATATTAATAATTAAACTGAGAACATTGTTTCACTGAGGAAAAGGAGGGAAGAGGAAGAGTACAGTGGAAAATCTAGGTGAAGTCAAAATAAAAGATCAACAAAAATTCATTTATCAAAACAAAACAGTCAAAGGGAAATTCAAAGGATTACCTTGTGGTTTTTTTTTTTTATGTAAGAACTGAAAAATATTTTATTTATAAACCAGGTATGTAACATGACTGATTTACATTAAACTGTTAACCACTTCTCATTGGTATCTTTTTCTTTAAAAAAAAAATATTATGAGTGACCGTTCTCTAGAATTCCAAAGGGGAAACTCATGGCCAATGATGAATCAAGCAAAATCTTCAAATGAGGCCAAGAGAGAACAAGCAAGAAGAACTGGGCTTCCCATCATCCAAAACATATATTAAAGCTGTGTCCCTTCTTTTCAATTCATACTAAACAGCATGATGGACCCATCTATTTTAAGGTAAATGTAAACAACAATTTATAATTTAAAGCCATGGGAAAATCTGACTCCATAGATAAAATCAGAGATATCCTCGAACCTCCCAAGGTGAAAACGTTCTTGGGTAAAATGTCCTGGCAGAAGTCTATCTTGGGGCCGGCAGGACACCTGATGGCGGTTTGTTTAACTGACAGCTGCGTCAAACTCAAATAGAAACAGATCCCTGTGGGCCACATGTTGATTCAAAAAACTACCAATTAACATGATCTCCGTTGTATTATTTATTTATTCTGTTAAACATTTCCCAATTATATTTTAATCTGATTGGCAGGCATTCTAGAATTATGCAAGCCACACGGGCTGTGAGTTTGACACCTAGTAGTTTCATTTTGAATGTCTAAATAAAGATTTTTGTTTATTTATTTTAAGGATGAACTCTCCCCCCCCCATAAAATGGGGGCAACAACTCTGATAATGTCTTTAGCTACTATTTTAGCTCACCTTGAATTAGACTGAAGAGGTTTTAATTTTGGGGTCCACAGATTCCCTCCCACTACTCCCACCCCCAAACCACAGCAGTCCATTGACAGATTAAGGGATGTGTGAACTTGGAAGGGGGGAAAAAAACCCCAAAGCAACTGGCCTCCTTGCTATCCCACACATTCAGCATCGAGGAGGTCTTTTCTCTGGCCATTCCCCACTTCTGTTAAAGCCCAGCATCCTCCGAGTCACCCAGGCATCGAACCTTACAATCATCTTTGCCTCTTCTTTCAACCCCCCTACTCTACAACCCTCCCACATAGTTTCTTGTGATGACTTTTGTGTATATTCCGTTACCACCTTCCTTCAGACCCCATTTCCTCTGCTCTCACCTGGACTCCTGTAACTGTTTCACAAGTGACCTACAGGCCTCCAGTCTCACCTCTCTCCAATTCATCCTCTGGGGGTAGGGTGGGGGTGGGGTTGTCAAAAATAATTCCTAAAGGCACTTGTCTGATCACATCTCCCCTCAGACCTCTAGTGGATTCTTATTAGCATAAGGATATTTCTTAGCATGACCTCTGCTTGTTTGTTGGTTTTTTTGGTTTTGTTTTTTTTTAAGTGAGGCAATTGGGGTTAAGTGACTTGCCCTGGGTCACACAGCTAGTAAGTGTTAAGTGTCTAAGGCCGGATTTGAACTCAGGTCCTCCTGACTCCAGAGCCGGTGCTCTATCCACTGCGCCACCTAGCTGCCCCTTAGCATGACCTCTGAAGCCACAGTCTGACCCCGACTAACTTTTCTGCCCTATTTCTTGTGACTGTCATTCAGGGTTTCTATGTTCTGGTCCATCTGGGCTACCGATCTGTTCCATGAACCTTGATCCTCCATCTTGCATATCCACGCATTCCCGCCAACTGTTCCCTATTGCCTCAACACATTCCCCTCATCTCAATCTCTCAGAATCCTTGCTATCCATCCTTCAAGGTTCAGGTCAGTTTCTGCCTCCTGCAAGAAATCTTTCTATGTCACCACAGTTGGTAGTTCTCTCTCCCTCAACAAAAGTTCTTGAACTATCCATTCCATTATCATAACCAATCTTTCCTCCCCCCACCCACCCCAGAAGATAGCTTCTTGAAAGGAGAACTTGTATTGACTTTTGTAATTCACCTAGTGAATTGCACACAGTAGGTGCTTAATGAACGTGCACCAAATTGATTCAATGACTTGGGCTCCTATAAGCTTTGTTTGCATTTCCTTTATCATTAATAAACTATTAGAGCATAGAGGTTAGGCCCAGAAGACTCTCTGGAAGTGGAGAGAAGATATACTGGTGTTTGGAAATTTTCAATAATAATCTTCAAAGTGAATCATCAGGGGCAGGTAGGTGGCGCAGTGGATAGAGCACCAGCCCTGGATTCAGAAGGACCTGAGTTCAAATCTAGCCTCAGACACTTGACACTTACTAGCTGTGTGACCCTTGGCAGGTCATTTAACCTCCATTGCCCTGCCCCATCCCCCCCAAAAAAGTGAATCATCAAAATGTAAAGAATTGTGAGGTGATTATATTCCCATACACACAGAAGAAAAAAGCATCTATTAAGCACACCTGTTACTGTAGTATAGTGTCTTGCCTTCAAGGAGCCTACATTTCTAAAAATTTAAATATATAATTAATTCGATCTGCCATTTTCAAAACTGTCCTACTTATCTGTGATTCTTTCTGACTTTCTATTCTGTGTATTGTATTATTATTATTTGCAGGGGTGGGGGCGGGCCAATGAGGGTTAAATGACTTGCCCAGGGTCACACAGCTAGTAAGTGTCAAGTGTCTGAGGTCAGATTTGAACTTGGGTCCTCCTGAATCCAGGGCTGGTGCTTTATCCACTGTGCTACCTAGCTGCCCCCTATTCCGTGTGTTCTTTAAAAAAGATGCTTCAATGACTGTTTCCATCCTTTTATTCTATCCCTATCTACACTCTCCCTCCTATCTGCTCCACCCCCCCCAAAAGTAGGGGGGAAAGAAAAACTTTCTTTGTACATGTGTGTACATATATGTATGTGTGTTTACACATATATACATACATATACATACAAAGTCAAGCAAAACAAATATGCACATTGACCATGTCCAGAATAAACATGTCATATTCTGCATCTTGAGACAATGAATGTAGGTAAGTAGTATGATTTATAATGAGTCCTATGGGATTATAACTGGTCACTACATTTCTCAAATTTTAAGGACCTCTGTCAGAAAGACGCTAGGTCATTATTAACCCAACTGCTAAGAAATAAATTTCAGTATACCTTCACTTTAAAAGTTATCCCCCAAAAGGTCTTTGCTTAAAACTATTGCAGATAAATATCCTTGACATAGTTCCTCTTTTGAGGGCCTATTTCCCAGCCTATGGCATTGTGAAACATGACCGAAATGTGATTTCCCCGTTTTTTCCAAATTATGAAAGCATTTTCAACGGGATTTCCTGTTAAAACATTGAACAAAATGATAGTCATTTGATAACCCAGTGAACTGGGATAGATGGTAGGAGTGGATGGCTTGCAATGGCTTCTCCTTGCATAAGATTTTTAAAACTATGATCTTTGAAGCAAAACGGAATTTTATTCCACATTTCATAAAAATGAATAAGAAGTTGAGGAGCTGTGACATAAAACTTAGTTTTAAACCTAATTACCTAGTTGCTCAAGGCCCTAAACTGTCAAACATAATAGAACCCTTCAGAGACCACGCAGTAGGCAGCCGCCTATACCGCTTATACGCCTTGTCCTGCTGAGCATAGTGATCCCCAGGGTTTAAGTAACTTGTGAAGTGCTAAAGTCTCCCTGACATTCTGAGAGGGAACCTGAAACAACACTGAATCAAGCCCAAACATTCTGCTTGTATGAAATGGCACTGGTTCATCATGGTCCAATCCCAGTCCCTTTGCCCTCTCGTGCTGCTGCCAATATCTGCTTCCAAGAATAAAAAATGAAAGGGATTAAGGAGTTCCACATTTCCTTAGACCTTCTGACTTTCCCTTTCCCCTACATAGAAACTTCCTCTTTCCCTGTAAGAGCTCACTAACAGACCTTCCTGTGCTCAAGAGACAATACCTAGTTACCTTTTTGGCGCTTGATGAGACATGAAGGGCAAATTCTGCAAATTTAAGGTTGCCGTAGGCTGAGAAAAGCCCTGAGTTCTCATACACCTCATACACGGTGATAAATGAATGCAGACACAGGAATTCATTGGAACCTGGCAGAGAGCCCTCATTTCTCAGCATAATTCCATGAAGTCAAGTCAACAAACATTAATTAATTACATGCCTATATATGCTGGACACTGCAAAAGTACTGAGTCCACAAAGAAAGGAGTTTACATTTGATTGGAGTGGGGAGATGACATGTACATAAACTGGTCCAGGTCAGGGCAGATGGAGGATAACCCTAAAGAGAAGGCATTAGCAATTGGGAGTGAGAAAGGCTATTACCGAGAATGGGATTTGAATGGAGTCTTGAAGTGAGGCCATGGAATTCAAGGGGCAGAGATGAGAGGGAAAAGGATTCGAAGCATGAGGGATAGCTAAGGCAAAGTAGTGGAGGCAGGGGATGGAGCATTACGGAGCCAGAAAGAGTGAGGAATAAAGCGTAAGAGGACTGGAAACGGAAGAGTCTTGAATACCAGAGAATTTTATGTTTTAAATTGCAGCCAGTAGAGTTCGATGAGTAGGGCAGTAATATGGTCAGACCCAAGCTTTATCAAACTCCCTTAAGGGAATGGACTGGAGTGGGGAGAAATGAGGATAGTTAACAGTGTTCAAACAGTCTAGGTGAGGTTAAGGATCAATTAAAAGGCAACTGCATCAGAGCAGCTAGGTGGCGCAGTGGATAAAGCACCGGCCCTGGATTCAGGAGGGCCTGAGTTCAAATTTGGCCTCAGACACTTGACACTTACTAGCTGTGTGACCCTACGCAAGTCACTTAAGCCTCATTGCCCTGCCCCCCCCCAAAAGGCGACTGCATCAACAGAGCTTGTACCAGGAGGATAACTGTATGAGTGGACAGAATGGGCCATATACAAGAGATACAGTAAAATTTGAGTGAACCAAATATTCAGGGTAGAAACAAGAAGGCTTGACTACAAATGGGATATGTGAAGTGAGCGATGGTGAGGAGTTATAGATGAGACCTAAGTTGTGAGGCTGGGCAGTGGCTGAGAAGATGGTGGTGCCATCAACGGTAATCAGGGAAGTTTAGAAAAGGGAAAAGTTTTGAGGTAATGAGATATTATTGGACAAGCTGAGTTTGAGATGCCTATGGAACTGAAGTCCAAAAGGCATTTAGTGATGTGTGACCATAGTCTGGGGAGAGAGGCTAAGAATCACCTGCACCACACCATCTCCTGCATAGCAATGGTAACTGAACTCATGGGAGCTGATGAGATCATCAAGTGAGATAGGGCCCAGGACAGAATTTACAGGGATGCCCCTGGTGAGTGGGCATGACACAGATGATGAGCCAGCAAAGGTGACAGAAGGAACAATCAGAGAGCTGGGAGGAGAACCAGGAGAGAAGAGAGCCATGAAGACCTAGATCGGAGAGAGGATTCAGGGGGAGAAGGTGATCAACGCTGTCAAACACTGGAGAGAAGTCAAGAAGGATGAGGAAAGGTTGTTAGATGTGGCCACTGAGAGATCATTCTTCCCTTTGAAGAGATCTTGAATGATAAGGCCAGAGCCTTATTACAGATGCTTTAGAACAGAATGAGAGTGTAAACGACTTTAAGGAATTTAGCCAATAAGCAAAGGAGACATGGAACAACACCTGGCAGGGATGGTAAGATCAAGGGAAGGTTTTCGGTGGGATAGGAGAGACGTGGGCAACTTTGTTGGCAGCAGAGAACTAGCCAGTAGAAAAAGAAAGTAAGAGAGAAGGGGGAGGACAGTGAAAAGCCATTTGCCAAAGAATCATGGTCAGCTAGGTGGCACAGTGGATAGGGTGCTGGGTCTGGAGTCAGAAAGACTCATCTTGGGGCAGCTAGGTGGCTTAGTGGATAGAGCACCAGCCCTGGAGTCAGGAGGACCTGAGTTCAAATCTGGCCTCAGACACTTAACACTTACTAGCTGTGTGACCCTGGGCAAGTCACTTAACCCCAATTGCCTCACACACACAAAAAAAGTTAAGATAACAGGAAGACTCATCTTCCTGAGTTCAAGTCTTGCCTCAGACACTAGCTGTGTGACCCTGGGCAAGTCACTTTACAGTGTACCTCAGTTTCCTCATCTGTAAATAATCTGGAGAAGAAAATGGCAACCACTCTAGTATCTGAGTCAAGAAACCCCAAATGAGGGGGTCACAAAGAGTCAGACATGACTGAAATGGCTAACGACAACAACTGTGAGATGCGCTGGGATCACAAGGACACGTAGAGGGGTTAGCTTTGACAAAAAGGAGAACCTCTTCATCTTAGATCCAGGGGAAAGAGGAAAACAGGGGGGAGTATGTTTGAATGATGTGAGATGGGGGGAAAGCGGGAGCTACTGACCAATGGTCTCAGTATGTGGTGAAGTCCTCAGCTGAGAAAGTGAGGTGGTAGGGGATGCCACAGGAGGACTGAGGAGAGAACAAGATGCCATGAAAATTGAGACACTGAATCAATTAGGGAGGAAGTGTTGGGGTGAAAGGGAGGGAATGATATGATGGGAATATATGTTTTCTGCTATCATTTGATTTTTTGTGTATGTTGCATAGAAAGGATAAAGTTGGGGGCAGCTAGATGGCGCAGTGGATAGAGCACCGGCCCTGGAGTCAGGAGTACCTGAGTTCAAATCCGGCCTCAGACACTTAACACTTACTGGCTGTGTGACCCTGGGAAAATCACTTAACCCCAATTGCCTCACTAAAAAAAAATACTGTGTCAGAAAGGATAAAGTTAATTTTAATTTCTGAATGCTATATAGGAAGAAAGGGTTGGTTCAAATGAAAAGGAATTGTACATTAGATTTGGGAAGGGAAAAAATATTACTCAATCTGAGAAACAGGTTGATTTATATGTAAAGATCTCATGAAAGATTCACTTGGGATTAAATCACATAAATTTGTAGTGAGCCCAGTCAGGGAGGTACATTATTTCCTCCAGCCCTGTTCGTGCACAGGATTGGTTGTGAATGAATGAATGAATAAAAAGTTTTGGGGTAGTGTGGGAGAAATGATATAAGAATTAGGATGATACTGGCAGAGTTCTTAAAGACCTCAGCCTTGTGCTGCTACATTTGAACAACTGTTCAGATATTCTCCTTTGTTGACCCCAAATATAAGAGTCAGTTGTTTTTGCACAGTCATTTTACTTGTGTCCCCATGAGCCCATCTGGGATTCCTGGAAAGGATACTGGAATGCTTTGCTATTTCCTTCTACAGCTCATTTTACAGATGAGGAAACTGAGACAAATAGGGTTAAGTAACTGTCTGAGGCTAGATTTGAACTCAGTTCTTCCTGACTCCAGGCCACGTGCTTTATCCACTTTGCCTCCCAACTGCCCCCCTGAGACAAACTAAACTATTGCTAATAAATGATCATATAAGAGCAAAAAGGTTTCAAAATCAGTGACTTCTTGGGATACTGGAAGCACATGGAAAACATAAATAATTCTTCCTATAAGTCATCCAAAGATTTGTCTGTTAAAAAAAAAACATACCAAAAACCAGACCCAGTGACAAGGCCACACATGGTTGCAAATGAGGAAGGAAACCAGTATAAGAAAGCAGACTAAGTTATTTCTTCTCTCACTTCGTTCCCCTCCCTGAAGAAACTGCTTCTGCCTTGTGATGACACACAGCCAAACGACACTCTTTTAAGAAAAAGGTGATTATTTTTTTTCTTAAAACTTGTTTTACAATTAGGAATGTTTATGAAGTATGTCATTTGCTTTAGGGAGAAATGTTACAAACATTAACATTCTACAATCCATGAAGAGAGGTTACCTAAATGTAGCTAGTTTAGAGGAACCTGCATGGATTGCTATCACTGAACAAGTGTCTTTGGGATAGCAGAGAGTTAGTTATTTCTTATAAATGGACTGCACTGACATCTGGCACTGATGAATGTGGGAAGGAGTTATAAAGCCACGATCTAAACAGGAATGATGGAAGAACTAAGCAGCTTGTTCCATTAACTTAAGACATCCCTGCTGCCTGACTAACGACATTTTTTTTTTCCTAGAAAGAACATGTGTTTTGAAGGTGAATATGCACGAGCCCTAGTTTAACAGGTCCTTCATCCGCAAGGCAGTAAATACTCTTAGCAAAGGGCGGCCCATTATGGACATTAGACTTCTGAAATCACAAACTTCTCGTTTCCATTTTGTTGTCCTTACAGCTGACGCAGAGAGCCATGAACGCTACTTTCCTTCAACTCAACAATGGCTCCCTCAACTCCACTGACCGCTGCCCCAGAGACAACCGGATTACTCACTTGATCTTCCCAGCCCTTTACACCACAGTGTTCTTTGCCGGGATGTTTCTGAATAGCATGGCTTTGTGGGTTTTCTTTAAGATTCCCAGCTCGTCCACTTTCATAGTCTACCTTAAAAACACCCTGGTGGCTGATTTGATAATGACTTTGATGCTACCTTTCAAAATTCTCTCGGATGCAAATCTTGGACCCTGGCAAATCCGAGCTTTTGTGTGCCGTTTCTCGGCAGTGATCTTCTACGAGACCATGTACATTGGCATCATCTTACTCGGACTCATTGCCTTTGACCGCTTCCTCAAGATTACCCGGCCCTTTGGGAAATTTTGCGTGCAGAAGCCCATTTTCGCTCAAATTCTTTCCATGCTGGTCTGGTTATTCTTGTTCTTCCTTTCTTTGCCCAATATGATCTTATCTAACAAGGAAGCCACACCACAATCTGTAAAAAAGTGTGCTTCCCTAAAGGGCCCCTGGGGCCTTAAGTGGCACAAAGTCGTCAATTACGTGTGTCAGTTTATCTTCTGGACTGTTTTTTCTTTAATGCTTCTGTTTTATGCAGTGATTGCCAAGAAGGTGTATGAGTCTTTCAGAAAATCCAAAAGCAAAGACACCCAAAGCAACAAAAATCTAGAAGGCAAAGTCTTCGTTGTTGTGGCTGTATTCTTTGTGTGCTTTGCCCCTTTCCATTTCGCAAGAGTCCCCTACACTCAGAGCCAGACCAACAACAGCAAGACAGACTGTGCTGTGCAAAACCAGCTGTACCTAGCCAAGGAAGCCACTCTCTTCTTGGCCACTACCAACATCTGCATGGATCCTCTGATCTACATCTTCTTATGTAAGAAATTCACAGAGAGGCTGCCCTGTGTGAGGAAAATGCAAAGGACGAACCAAGAAAACCACAGCAGTCAAACTGATAACATAACTTTAAGTGGACAGGTTTTGTGAGTAACCCCCATTAAGCGTGTGGGCTTGGAAGAGATGTTGTTTTGCCTACTTTGGTTGGGGAAAGGGAATCTGAGCACTAAAAGAAAGGGTTGGAGAGTGGTGGGAGAAGGGAATGATATGACTGGAATGTCCGTGTTATGGGATTACTTGTTTTTCATGCATGTTGCAGAGAAAGGGCAAAGTTAAATTTAATTTCTGAATGCGACATGGGAAGAAACAGTGATTTAAATGAAAAGGAATTGTTCATTAGACTTGGGAAAGAAGAAAAGTTACTCCATCTGAGAAAGGGGCTGATTTATATGAAAAGATCTAGTTTTTTTAAGAGGACAATTTACCACTAGAGATGACTTCCAATTTAAAATAAAACAACACCTTTAAAATGTTGGAGTGGGGGGCTAGTTTGCTACTTTGTTGAGATGTATGCCCCTAGAATGAATAACTTGTTTTCTCTAAAACTTTGAAATTCCCTTGGGGTATTACTTCTCATTAGTGGCACTTCTGGTGAATCCATATGGACCAATGACTCTATTTCTTATCTAAAGTCAGTTCTACTTCTCCCTGTGTCTGCCAGAGTCCAGTGGTATAATCATTTCTCTAAAAGCTCTTTACTCCAGTTCTTTAACAAACATACGTGCTGTCCCCATAACTGAATGCCTGCCCCAATTTTCCTAGTTGTTAAGTGTCTCTTTCCCCAACTCCTCCTCCAGTGACACACACTACCCTGGAGGCCTTGGATAAATCACTTAACCACTTTGGGTCTAGCTTACTTCAGTTATAAAATAGAGGAGATGGCGTTGGTGACTCCCAAAATCCCTTGCATGTCTAGACCTATGACCTTACGATCTGGTTTATAAATCCTTATCTGTGCACATATTTATTTTCCCTCTATTAGACCGTAATCTCCTTGAGGGCAGGAGCAGTTGCTTTGTCATCTTTCTATCCCTAACCTCTAGTACTTTGCATGGATGGAACTGAAATTTTTGAAGAGACCAAATCCTTTATTACTATTGGAATTCACAAAGTGGGGAAATTCTAGATCATGGAATTTTAGTCTCATAGAGGACTTTAGAGATAATTTAGTCCAACCCTGTCATTTTGTAGATGAGGGAAACTGAGGCACCATGAGGTTAAGGGACTTATCCAAGGTTACACAGCCAATATGTAGAAGATTTAGGACTTGGAATTCAGATTCAAAATTCAAAGCTCTTTCCACTACTCCATGGTACTTATTTTATGTTTGCTTTAAAAAAAATAGAAAAATGCCAATGGGCTCTGCTAGAAGCCAACTTCTTAATAGTGACATAGGGATAGTGAGAAAGAAGTTTGTTAGATAGGCCATTCCCAACATCCATGTCTCTAATGGATTATCTAAACTAACCTCTGCTTCTTAGCATCCCCAACTCACTTGAAAGCTCCATTCAGATTTTACCTCCTACAGGAAGCCATCTGATTGCACCTCCCACCCCAATTGTTAGCATTCTCTCCTTCTTCAAATGACCATCCGTGGTGCTCTTGTTATTGTTCAATTCTGTCTGAGTCTTCTTGACCCCATTTGGGGTTTTCTTGACAAAGACACTAGAGTGGTTTGCCATTTCCTTCTCTAGCTCATTTGACAGATGAGGAAACTGAGGCAAACAGGGCTGTGACTTGCCCAGGGTCTCACAACTAGTAAGTGTCTGGGGCTGGATTTGAACTGAAGAAGATGAGTTTTCCTGACTCCAGATCTTTGCATGCTGTATTCTTTGCACTCTCCCTCCCTCCCCACCTCCCAACTCCCCAGAGATTGTAAACTCCTTAAGGTCAGGAACTGCTTTTCATTTTTCCTTTTGTATCTCCAGAACCTAGTGTAATAATGTGTATATAATATTGCTTAATAAAGGATTGCTGACTTGGATTGGATTGGATTGGATTAGTGTCTGATGAGATGCTGCAGAGAAGGAAATGATCAGTAAGCTAGAAAATACCAATCTCTCTCTCGATCCCTCCTTTTCTTTTCCCCACCATCTCTCTCTCTCTCTCTCTCTCTCTCTCTCTCTCTCTCTCTCTCTCTCTCTCTCACTCACTCACTCTCACACACACACACACACACACACACACACACACACACACACACACACACACACACACACACACACACAGATTCCCAGAGTTGGGAGAGACCTTAATTCAAAAAACACACTACTATAACGAATTGTGCCTGGTTGTGAGCCTCAATTTCCTGGTCTACATAATGAGTATAATATGGCATGCCTCCCAGGATAGTGGCAAAAAATCAAATAAGATGTTGGTAAAGTTTATTGCAAATTTTCAGATATTATGAACCTGCCAACTATTATTATTATTATTACTGTTACTATTATTACTATTATTATTATTATAACAACAGTGCATGATACATGTGGTTGTTATTGAATCTCTTCAGTTGTGTCTGACTCTTACTGATCCTGTCTAAGAGTTTTCTTGGCAAAGATACTGGAGTGGTTTTGCCATTTCCTTCTCCAGCTCATTTTACAGATGAGGAAACTAAGGCAAACAGGGTGAAGTGACTCACCCAGGGTCACACAGCTAGTAAGTGTCTGAAGCCAGATTTGAACTCAGAAAAGTAAGTCTTCCTGATTCTGAGCCCTATACCCCATGCAATATGGTGCCATCTTGCTGCCCTATGCATGGCACATAGGAGTCACTTAAGTTTTGTTGACTGATCACTTTTATGAAGGGGAAACTTGAATTTTCCTGGTGGAAAATTTAAAGTTCTCAACTAAGTTATTCATTTGAAAAAAATAACGTAAATATGTGTTGACATACATTGAATGGCCTTGTGGGTGGCACTAGTGGAGATTTGCAGATGATATCATTGATGGAATGTTTCAATGCCATCATGTCAATTTATAAAAGAAGTTTGTTACTTGTCAACTGACTCCATGAGACAGTGCCCCAGTCTTCTTACTTTTTACCTGTTCTCTGCCACCAGCCCACAGAAATGGTGCTGGTCTGGTTGTCCACAGCAATTCAATCAAGATAACTGGGATGAGGTATGGCATTAACAAAGCCTACATTACCTTCCTTTCCCAAGTGCATTACACATTTACTGGTGTGCTACAAATATTACCATAAACAATTAAGTCTGAACCATACTTGTCCAAATAAATGAGCTACCTGGGGTGATGCAACATTATTATCTCATTGGCTACTATCCTCATTTATTTGCTGAACTGAGTCATCTCACTGTATCTCTCCCTTTACCCATGTGCAGAAGTGAGGTACCAGCTTTAATGAGGTACAACTTTTTTTTCTTTTTCTTTTTTTTTTTAGTGAGGCAATTGTGGTTAAGTGACTTGCCCAGGGTCACACAGCTAGTAAGTGTTAAGTGTCTGAGGCTGGATTTGAACTCAGGTCCTCCTGACTCCAGGACCAGTGCTCTATCCACTGCGCCACCTAGCGGCCCCAATGAGGTACAACTTTAATGCATCCATGTAGCATTAGGGAGAAAATTTAAGCATATATGTTATCTAAATACATACTACTTGCACATCTATATTATAGAAATATGTAATATGGTTCTACATAGAATATGATATGATATTTCCATGTAATGTATTAGGCACATCATAGATTTACATATATTATGTGCACATGATAATGCTTAATATTAGTAAACCTATAATGTACACCAAATGTATTTATATATTGTATATAATATATTGTGTAATATTATATATTACATGCGTTATATATAAATATATATCATATGCCTATATAAGTGTATATGTATAACCCTAAATATATATGTATATATAACAAGTGAATGATTCAACATTCTCCCTGACCTAAGTATCTATAAAGCATGCATATTTGGAAATCACCATGTGTTCTATTTCACGCAGGCACAATCGTGTTTAAAATCAAATCAGCATCACAGTATTTTTAAATCAGATTAGGAAAAAATAAGTTGAATGATGGCAGAAACTAGATGAATAGCCAAAGAACCTAAAGATAAAGTATTGAAATGGAATTGTTAATACTTGGCTAGAAGCCTTGTTAAGTTATAATCTGGGATGAAGTAGCTAGGTGGCGCAGTGGATAGAGCACCAGCTGAGGAGTCAGGAGGACCCGAGTTCAAATCCAGCCTCAGACACTTGACACTTGCTAGCCGTGTGACCCTGGGCAAGTCACTTAACCCCAATTGCCTCACCAAAAAGAAAAAAAAAAAAAGGTTATAATCTGGGAAGGATACTTTATGCCCCAAGGAGTCCTTCCTGAATCTTAGAGCCATTTATCCTGTATATATACTCTGTTTGCAGATAGTTGTCTGCCTGATGTCTCTCCCATTAGACCATGAGTTCCTTGGGTGCAGAGACTGTCTTTTGCCTTTCTTTGCATCCCCAGCTCTTAGCACAGCGCCTGGCACAAAGCAAGTACTGAATAGATCAATGCATGTTCGCTTGACCATACCTGGAACATGATTTTATATCATGGAATAAGTTAGTTATTTTTAAAAGCACATTATAATGACTCCAAAGGATGCAGGATGAAAAATGCTATCCACCTGCAGAGAGAGTACTGATGAATTCTGAATATAGACTGAAGCATGCTATGTTTTTACTTTCTTATTTTTCTTAATTTTTTTGTCTGTGTTCTCTTTTGCAACTTGGCTAATATGGAAGTATGTTTTGAATGACTTTACATGTATAACCAATATCAGGTTGCCTTCTCAAGGAGAGGGGAGCGGTAGGAAGGAAGAGAACTTAGAACTCAAAATTTTCTAAAAAAGAATGTTAAAACACGTACATAATTGGTAAATATTTAACAAAATGGGGAAGATACACTATAAATAGGCTTATAGTAGGCTTAAAATTAGGGATCAGTCACCTTTTTGGTTCCTTCCTGTCTCTAGGAGAAGATACAAACCCCTAAGCTTAAATATCAATTTTAATAATAATGTAAAATGTTAAATTTAATAATATTAAAATCTTTGCTAATATTGAAAGTTCTCTGGATTCTGGCTCCCCCTCAATTTTCCACACTTATTTTAGATTCCTCTGCTTCACACATTCAATGCTTCAATTAAACATTCCATCTCTAGTCTCCAGGTTTTGGACAGGCTGCCTGGAATTCACTTCTTGGAATCCTTAGTTTCCTGGGAGGGTCTGTTGGGGTGCCATTTTCTACAGAAAATCTTTCCTGATTTAGAAGTTCTTAACCTCAGATCTAGAACTTTGATAACTGCATTTTTTTTGGGGGGGAGGGCAGGTCAATGAGGGTTAAGTGACTTGCCCATGGTCACACAGCTAATAAGTGTCAAGTGTCTGAGGCTGGATTTGAACTCAAATCCTCCTGAATCCAGGGCCTGTGCTCTATCCACTGTGCCACCCAGCTGCTCCTCGATAACTGCATTTCAATAATAATTAGTTTCCTTTGTAATTCTCCATAGTATTGAAGTTTATGGTTCTGAGAAGAGGTGCACAGGCTTCAGACCAGCAAAGGTCCTGAATATTACAATTCTCTTCCTCCTCAGATTACTTTTCTTTTATTTCTTAATAGAAAGTAAGCACTATGAGGGTAGGGCTGGTTTTGTCTCAGTCTTTGTGTCCCCAGCTGGCACAGTGCATCTGAACACAGCACGCTGTTCATTTTTATGCAATGAATTGATTTTCCCAACATGACCTGATGATTTCCCTAAGCCATGTGTGTTTTTTGCTTTTCAGTGATTCAGCCAGCACTGGTTTAGAGCTGCCCATCTGTAAAAACAGCATAGTGTCCCTTGGCTATGAAATGACTTAGAGAAGAAGAATGAAAGCTAAAAAAAGGTGCTTCCCCTAGGTAGCAAAAAGAGAGACACCCCCCCACCCCCCCACCCCCATCTGCTCCTGTAGGTAGTAAACAGCAACAGGAAAATCGCTTCAATGGAAAATCCTACCCAAATCAGACTAAATAACCAAAAGATGCTCTGAGCATCAAGGGTGTACTCTGGAAGGTACATGTGGAAGACTGTCAAAATGAGAAGGAACAAAGCATACACATAGAAAAGTTTGTATTTTTTCAGGACCTTTCTATGCAGTCTAGAAATTAAGGGAGCATTTTAAGGAAACTTTAAGGGGCAAATATTTTTCTAAAAGAAAAAAAGGAGGAAAAAAATAGCAATAATGATCAATAGACTGAAAAAAAATCTCAAAATATCTCCAAGGGCACCTTCCCTCCCCCTCCCCCTTTGCAAAGCAGTATGGGAGTGGGAGGGTGGGGTTGTCTTATATTTCTTCTCTGAGAGAAGGGGAATGAATAGAAGGGCTATGTAAAAACAAAAAAAAATATTTCAACAAAATATATTTTTAAAAAAACTAACAAAAATGCTCTATCTTACTTAGCTTGCTAATTCCCTCTCCCACCCCCAAACTTAGTCAACTGTAATATAGACTCATCAAGAAAGCTGATGCTTGAGAGGCTGAAAAAATATTAATTTTAACATATATTTCATGTTTCAAGTTGTCCCTTCTTTGAAGATGTATTTGTTGAATGTCAATCAGAGAAGTAGGCAAAGTCCTGATACCCATGCACAGGGTTTTATTTTTTTCCCCAAGTCTTTGCTAAGATTTTACTGAGGGGTTTAGAATTACACTTATACTTTATCAAGCATCATACTCTCACAACACCCTAGACTCATATGTTCAAAGCACCCACAGATGCTTAGGGTCCTGTTGATTGATAGTGCCCTGTGCTTGCGGAATTACTTAAAATCCCTGGCAGTAAATGCCTATAGGGACCCAGTTAAAATGAGCAGGGCCAGCTAGGTGGTGCAGCGGATAGAGTATTAGGTCTGGAATCAGGAAGACGCACCTTCCTGAGTTCTAATCTGGCCTCGGACATTTACTAGCTGTCTGAGCCTAGTAGGTAAGTCACTTCACCCTGTTTGCCTCAGTTTTCTCATCTGTACAATGAGCTGGAGAAGGAAATAGTAATCCATTCCAGTATCCTTGCTAAGAAAACCCCAAATGCAATAATGAATAGTCAGACATGACTGAAACGTCTGAACAACAAAGTGAATGGGATGATGGCCAGGTATGGTGGGGCACATCGTGATTTCCTGATCCTGGGGAGACCGAGAGAGTTTTAAGCTGTAAGCCCATAGGGTGTCCACACTGAGACCGGCATCAATAGGGTGAGCTTCTGGGAAGTGGAGTTAGCAGACTGCCCAAGGAGGGGATGAATCGGACCAGGTCAGACAGGGAGCAAGTTGGTTGGAGTTTTTGTGCTGACCAGCACTGAGGTCGGGACCAGGAGGAATGGTCATTGTATATACAGCCTAGGCAAGACAGGACTAGCCTCCAAAAAAACCAAACCTAAAACTAAACAAAACTAAAGCATGCCAAGACAAACCAAACAGAGCAATAAATAAACAATTTTATTTTCAATGGCATGGGATGACTCTGCTCAGTTCACTTCTAGCTCTAAGCAAATCAACCCTTCTTATAGGGACTATAATAAACTCATTTTATCTTCCTGTAAAAAAAAAAGAAGTCTGGTTCAACCTATCTACAGAGAGGGGAAAAAAGCTATAGATTCAGTAATAAATACACTGTAAAGTAAGCTTTACACAGGCTCTTAAGAACAGAAACTACAGTTACCCGCTTTGGTACCACTTAGTAACTCGTCGACATGCTCCACTTTTCATAGGCATAATAAATAGTAAAACAAAAATTACAAGGTTGGGCGTAACCCTAGCATAACCGAGCTTAAGTCTTATTAAAAAAGGAGCATGTTAACCTTTTATAGAAGTCTATGTGTGCTTTTTAAGCTTCCATCATCTTAATATAGGGATCCAGAGAGAATGAAGGCTAAAAAGAGAACAAAATTAATGAGGAAAAGAAAAATACCAAAAGGAAGGAGAGAGAAAAGAGGAGAAGCTGGAATTATTTTAAGTGGGTTTGGGAAAACAAAATCTTTTTATTTTTTTATTTTTTTGGCGGATGGGGCAATGAAGGTTAAGTGACTCACCCCAGGGTCACACAGCTAGTATCAAGTACCTGAGGCTGCATTTGAACTCAGGTCCTCCTATATCCAGGGCCAGTGCTTTATCCACTGCGCCACCTAGCTATGCCCCCCCCCCAATATTTTACAACCTGGAAAGACTTACATGATGCATAGTGAAGTGAACAGAATCAGGAGAACATTGTACACAGTGACAGCTATACTGTACTGTCAATGAAGAATTATGAATGCCTTAGCTAGTCTCAGCAATAAAACAATCTAAGACAATCCCAAGGGACTAATGATAGAGCATACTATCCACCTTTGGAGAAAGAACTTATATTGACTGAATACAGACTGAAGCATGCTATTTTTTCACTTTCATTCTTTTGTTTTTTTCTTTTTATTCAAGTCTTCTTGTACAAAATGACTAATATAGAAATGTTTTACATAATTGCACATGTACGACCTATAGCTGATTGCTTATCATCTCTGGGAGCAGGGAAGAGGAAGGAAGGAGGGAGGGAGGGAGGTATAGAATTTGGAACTCAACACTTAAAATGTTTTAAAAAATGAAATAAGAAGTAGCAGAATCCCCGCCCCCCAAATCTTTTTTACTCAGGCTATTAAGTTTTGCCCCTTCTACAATGAAACTATAGCTACCAGATCACCACCTTTATTCAGACATTTTGATTTGCAGGCACAAAATAATACCCCAAAAAAAGGGTATCTCTCCAATTGTAAATAATTAAGTAAACTGAGCATTAGAAGCATTTCCTAAATAAATAACAATCTCAACATGCGGCAGGAGGGGCAGAGAGGCTACACCATTACAAATTTATTTTTTAAAGTACTGCTTCATTAATTACAAAATCATTTGCTGGGATGGCTGAAATTTATGGACCAACCTTTCTCTCTGCAATATAGCATAGCTTTACATACAGAGCTGTGATCAGAGACTAGAGGCTGTACTCTTATTTTACAAATAAAGAAACTGAGGCCTGGAGGAATTGAGTAAGCTCACCTAGAGTCACCAAGCTACTTAAGTGTCTATGGCACAATTTGAAGCCCGGTCTCTCAAGCACTCTTTCAGCTACAACAAGCTAAGTGTCTCTGAAGTCTGTGTATGGGTTCAGGTGCATCAAGAAATCAACAAGCATTTATTAAGCCCTTGCTGCGTGCCCAGCACTGTTCACAATAGTGAAATAATCTCAGCTCTCATAGAGCTTATATACTATCATGGGAGAAAACATTAAAAATATACACTAAAATACCACAAATATTACAATACATATATACATATACACACACATATATTGTGTATATGTACTATATATACATGTGTATGTATATATACATACATACACGGATGTATATATACATATACATATATGTACATACATATATATGAGGAAAAGTGAACTCTTATCTGAGGAGAAGGGGATCATAGAAGGCCTCACATATAGAAGTTGCTGCTTAAATAGTATTTTGAAGGATTTAAGTGGCATGTGCAAGGAGGGAATGCATTCCAGGCATGGGGAAGGCTGGGAAGGGGGAGGAGTTAGTGCCAAGGAATATATTCCAAAAAACAAAACAAAACAAAACAAAACAAAACAAACAAACAAAAAGGAATATATTCCAAGGCTATGTTGGATTAGTGGTCTTCAATTCTAGTTGGTTAAACTTTAGGCCTTTAACCTTTTCAGTATCACAGACCCCACTGGTAGTCTGACGAAGGTTATAGAATCCTCACAAGAAATGTTTTTGGATGTATAAAATAAGATACATGGACTTATAAAAGAAACTGAAATACAATTATCAAAGAATATACAAAAGATATCATCGGGGGCAGATAGGTGGCGCAGTGGATAAAAGTATCGGCCCTGGATTCTCAGGGGGACCTGAGTTCAAATCCAGCCTCAGACACTTGACACTAGCTGTGTGACCCTGGGCAAGTCACTTAACCCTCACTGCCTTGCCAAAAAAACCCCAAAACAAACAAAAGATATCATCAGGCCTTTCTATTTAATAAGACTGGCATGTAGGAAAATGCTTTTATCGTTAGAGCGCTCTTCGGTACATTCAACATTTATTAATTAGCCCTCAGGATGTCCATTTCATTTTCCTAAACATCACAAACAAGCAGTCTGATCCATAGAGACCAACATTCTCAAAGGGGTCAGAATCAGAATACCAATACCTAGGTGGTCGCTGGTGGCCCTCCCATACTCTATACAAAGATATCACAATGTCCTTGACAATAAACTAAATGACCTGATAGTGTCTCACAATTGCCAGGATAATTAAAAGGCTCGAACCAATTAAAGATAATGAAAAGCTCAGAAAGTGGGTACTGAGCATATCTCCAATGGCTTAACACGTAGGGGAAAATGGCAGAAGAAAGAGATGACCCAAAGATGTATTAGAAATAATTACAGAAAGGCAGTGGAATACAGTGGAAAGTGTGTTGGCTTTGCAGCCAAAGGGACCTGGGTTGATTTAAATCCTGACTCTATCACTTACTACCTACATGGGAAATCTCTTGGAGGTTGTTCTTCAAAATGTGGGAATTGGACTGGATGACCTGCAAGGCCCCTTTCAGCTCTAGGCCAATGTTCCTGTTATTCTGTCTTGAAAAGCCTTGTCTTTGTTGTTGTAACACGCCTGAGGTCGGCGTAGACAAGACAGACAGACCTCTTCGTGTTATGGCACAGTTAGGTCTATGCTTGTCTTGAAGTGTGTGGTAGTGAGTCAACCTACCAGGGAAAGTTTTTTTCCCACTTCCTTATAATGCAAAGTTTCATTTTCTCTTCAAAGAAACAGATTTTCTGGACTTTTAAAATATATGGATTTTTTAAAAAAGCCACAATCCTTTCAACTAACAAACATAGTCAAGCTAAACAAATACACATATTTTCCTCATCTGAAAATGTATGTCATGAGCCCATTCCCCACCCCAACAGCCCCAATCAAGAGGTAAGTGTAGTGTCAGGCTCCCATATCAGATCTCTGGAATGATGCCAACTTCCTTCTTCACAGATGGTAAATTGATTTGCTCCAGGTCACCCAGCTAATATGTATTACTATGTCTTTAACACACCACTTCATAGCAGAACCAGAGACACCAAAGACCTCTGAATCGCACCTCCTCCCCTCCGCCCCAACCATGTTTAAAGTGGAGACATCTTTGTACTTCAAAAGGAGCAGGTCCCAAAGTGAGATTTTGAGCTATCATTGCTGTGTCAAATCCAGCACGGAATCCTCGCCAGGACCACTACCCCCTCTCGGAAACTGTGCTTGGCAAACTTCTGACTGCTTTGGGACCTTCGCCATCTAGCTCCAACCTCACTCGTAGGACATTCCTGCCAGACTGAACTACTGTCTGTTCCTTCTCCCATTCATTCACTGAAGCAGGTTCCAGTTCCAACTCTCTGGGTTCATTCTCCCTCTCGTAATCCTCATCTTCCCTTAAGGCTCTGCTCAGCAATCAGCCATCCCTGTGAACACTGGCCAGTTGGTAGTGTTCTCCCCTATCAAATTACCTCCTCCTTCTATTCATCTGCAAATACGTTGTATACCCCTTGTCCCTGATGAAAGATAAGGTCCTGGGCAGAAGCAGAAGCACTGTTTTATTTTCTCTTTACCCCCTCAACACCTCCCCAACATGATCAGTGCATGTAATGGGCACTTAATAAGTAGTTATTGAGTTGAACTTGATTCTGTTACATACCAGAGACTAAATTCAGCATGACATGATCACACCACAGCAGAATGTATTCAAGGAAGTTTAGAAATTTCAACAGCACTGCCTATTGTGTCCAGGAGGCTGACAGATATTAAATATAAATTTGGAGTTAATAATGAACGGCCAAACCTGATTCTCTTTAAAAGCTTCCCTGAATTTAACAGTATTGGGCCTCAAGATAATTATGAAAAAGAAGTCATCCATGTTCTTATGATTTGTAAGAATTGATTTAACATCACCAGGGCGGGGAAAAAAAGAAGTAGGTTTTCTCTTTCAATAATAATAAAGTTATAGTTTGGTTTGGGGCTGTTCTTTTCATCTAAGCAGTGCGATTCTTTCGTGACTCAACGTGCAGTGCTTTTTTTTTTTTAATAACATTGGATAAGATCAGCTTTAACAAGCTTCAACTTGACGACTAGCAAGGTATGATTAATACATTATGACTTTCTTAGATGAACTTTTTTCATGACTTGGCTTCATTGGCAATGAAAGCTAAGTTTCATGCTACACAAAGTATAATTTTGTCCAGCTTAATCAAATGTATTTGCTTACCAGATTGCTAAAGTAACCAAAATTCAGTTCAATACAATAGGCGGTCCCTATTTCTATCAGTCCCTACTTCTACCAAAGTATTATCTCAACATACATAATAGTGTTTGAAAGTTCACTATTGGAAATGTCATCCTTTGGTTTATGATCCTATCCACTATCAAAATGCAAATGAAGGGGAGGATGCTATTCATACCTAAATGTGAATGAGTATATCAAACTCTTACTTGGAAGAACTGGTTTTGATAGAGTGAGACATGGATATATTTGGAAGACACTGAACACTGAGGCAAAAATGGAGAAAATAAAGGTGAGTCTGGGGGCCCCACTAGGACTACTTCCCAATTTTGCCAAGGGATGTCTAGGGGTACTTGGTGTCACCTTTCTCTAATAAATTGGCAATAATAAGGTTTCCAGAGCTTTGTGAAGATAATGAATCAGACCACACAGCAAGAATCTACAAAAATAAACAAAACAAAACTTCATGTATGGAAATGGATGTGCTCCATCTTATAGCTCTGAATAAGATTTCTAAGTACGTCCAGGTTTTAAGGTATTATCTTCTGAATCCCCCCCCCCTTTTACATCCTTTTTCTAGGTTGTTATTATTCTATTTGTATCATAAAAATGAAAGTTAAAATCTTGTTCCCTTTTGAGTTTTCTATTTGAAAAATATTTCCCAAAAGAACAATCACCACAAAACAGCAGGAACAAATTAGACATGAAAAGATAGCCCCTTTCTACTCATTTGCTGAGGTGGAGGCAAGAGGGGGAAGCAAAATTAATGACTATAGAACACTCCATAAATATCTATATAGAATATATAGAATAGTTTGGCTGATTCCCCTATTCCTATTCCTTTCGCTAAAAAAATGTATTTATTACATAGGATACTCTCTGAATACAAAAGGGGAGGAAAAAAGTTTAGGTGATATAAAAATGTAAAAATACCAAATTTATTATTTTAAAAATGAGTCTTTTTCTCTTAATTTCTATTTTAATACCCTATTATGTTGTTATGTCTATGCAGTTCTAGGTTCCAAAGAGATCACAGAATATCCTTTTATAAATTTTGTTGATGCAATACAGTAATTATTATAATTAATTGTTATATTATATTATAATATATTAGGTTATAATTATGATAATTATTATAAATTATTAACAACAATAATAATAATATTAGGAATGTGAGGGAATAATGTTTTACAAAATGAATTGCTCCAAGCAGGTGCCAAAGGGAATTTGTTCTCAATACTTTCCTGAGAACTAGGACACAGAGAAAGTTTATGATCTAATGTGTCACACAGATCAAGCTCGATCTGAAGAAACAACTTTTTTTTGGGGGGGGGGGCAGGGAAATGAGGATTAAGTGACTTGTTCAAGGTCATACAGCCAGTAAGTGTCAAGTATCTGAGGCTGGATTTGAACTCAGGTCCTCCTGAATCTAGGGCCAGTGCTTCATCCACTGAGCCACCTAGCTGACCCAGAAATATTTTTGCATGATATTGACTGTGTTGGTAGCACCTGCTCTTTAATAATCTCTGAAATTCTTCTAGAAAAAAATCATAGGAAAACCTGAAAAAAGGAAGAATAAATCTTTAGGAAAAATACCATTGAAAATTAAGTAAGTCGGGACAGCTAGGTGGTGCAGTGGATAAAGCACCAGCCCTGGATTCAGGAGGACCTGAGTTCAAATCGAGCCAAGGACATTTGACACTCAACTAGCTGTGTGACCCTGGGCAAATTATTTAACTCTCATTTCCCTGCAAAGAAAAGTAAGAAGTCAGGGAAAAATAGAATTTGAAGACTTCCATTTGAATAACTGGTTTTTCTTGTTTAAAAAAAAGATCATTTAAAAATGAACCTGGTACATATACAACCTATATTAGACTGCTTTCTGTCTTGGGGAGGAGGGAGGGAAGGGAGAGGGGAGGAAAAAAAAATGGAACTAAAAATCCAGTGAAAACAAATGTTGAAAACTATCCTTATAGGTAACATGTAACAGGAAAATAATAAAATAATAATTAAAAAAATGAATCTGCATTTGGTCTTTCATCAATTATTATTGGTAGCAGGCAGAATATTTTTCCTTTTCTTGGAACAGTGAAAGAACCTTAAAACCCATTATGCATCCTGGGTATATTGTTAGCTCCCCTTGACTTCCTCGATTATTTGGGCTTTAAAAAAAATTGAAGCACTATTTTTTCCCTATGTATCAAAAACCTTTGTTGTATGACCTACAAGCAGGGAAAATAGCAGATAACTTTGAAGGATCACGTTCTGTTGCGTGTGAGTAGAGAGAATAGTTATAATGCTTTTCACAAAAAAATGAGATGAGAACACTTTTGCCAACAGTAGTTTACAAAAATCATTCTGTACACCATTTGGCTATCACATCCAAGAGCCTTAAAAGTGCTGTATTAATGATAAGAATCCCAAGAAAGTTACCAAAGACACAGGACAAGTCTCGGCAGTCCTTGAAATGCCGCCATTACTCCTTACAACAGTCTCCTGGCATTTTGGGCACTGATCCAATAGGCTCCCTTCAGGTGAATCACTGTCTAATCCCTTCCTTCGTTAGTATTCCTTCGGGTTCAGGAAATGAGGTTCTCAGTCTGCCAATCTCACCTACACTTACTAACTTGCAGGTGAGTCATTTCTATTCACAACCAAGCAAGTTGCTCCAGTTGTTCCTGGTCCCAGGAATTTGAAAGGGTGTCCCAGGGGACGACTGAAAGAGGAGCACCTAAATTATCTAAAGGGGGGAAGGAAATGATTCTTTTTCATTTTTTACCAAAAGAACGACTTTTCTGCTTTTATTAGTTTCAAGACTTATTCTTGAGATTCCAGTTAAGGAGACTGATGATTTGGAGACGCTCAACTGGCCAATGGAGAGTGACAACAATGACAGGTAAATGGTTGGGGGTTTGGGGGAAATTGCCTTGTGACGGGTGGCTACAGCACTCGTTAAGACTTTAATTAGCCTTGAGTTAAAAATGGAGAGCTGGAATGTCAGCAGAATAAATGAAGGAAAGGTTCAGTTCGAGGTACTGAACTACAGGAAGGAGCCACCATCTACCCGGTTTTTGCCATTTCCAATGGAGCTAAAAAAGCAGGGCAACTTACAATGTAAATCGCACTGTCTGCTTTCAAAAGAAAAGAATGAGGTTTTGTAGTTTCTTCTACTAACCGACACCTTAACTGATTTCTTTTTTTTTACAACTGCTTGCAATGAAAAGCCAAAATTAAAAATATTTCATAGTACCCAAATCTGTCATTTATTTGAAAAAGAAAAAAAGACTCAAGCTTTTTCATCTTCATTTCTTTTTTTTTTTTTTTAAAGCCATCTCATTCTTTTCACTGTACCATAAAAGAACAGGGTAATCCTCATTTAGATTCTTCAGAAATCATGTTAAAACATGCCAGGTAAGAGTCACTGGGAAAATTACATAGCTACGACAAAGAGCTTAGCAACTATACTATGTTTTATTATTATTTTTTTTAAGTTGAAAACTTGCCATTTCATTGGGAAGTTGAAAAAGCTGGCTAAAAATAGGAAAAACTCAAAAGAGCAAACATATACATTTTTATATATGTATACTATACACACACACACACACACGTGTGTGTGTGTGTGTGTGTGTGTGTGTGTGTGTATAAATGTGTCAGAGAGGCTCTCTTAAATTACAAAGAGAAAGTTAAAGTTACCAGGAAGACCATACACTGACATAGTTTAAGGTATTTCTAAACTAGTATTCTTCTTAGGCTCGACCTCATTCATATTTTTCAAACATTACTTTTACAGAATTTTTCAAACTGACTTTCATTTTCACTTAGAGACCACAGAACGCACTGGGAGGATTTCTTAAGTTGACATAAGAAGACCTAGGTTCTGATCCATACACTACCAGTGTGTTCTTGCACCTCCCCAAATCTGTAAGATAAGGACTGGGTGGTCGAGGTGGACATAGGTCCGTCCCTTCCAGCTTTAAATCTATGGATGATAGTCATAGTTGAACAAAATCCTTTAAAGATTTAATTTCATTAATAAATACTCTATTATCTCCACCTACCCAACCCCTTCACCAAATGGGTAAAAATCAATAGTTAAAACTGAATAAAAGCATGGGATTCAAGGTATTTAGGGTTTTTGTACTTTCAGTACAAACCCACACACTTCAGCACAGAGATCTGGGATCTGATCAATATGGATCAACAATTCAGAACATAAACTGTTCAATACTTAGGTAAAGAGAGAGTCTTCACAAATAGCTGTGTCTGGGCTGGTGCTCAGCCAAACCACCCATCACCAGGCCCACACCTGAAGCCTTCCTGGCATTGATAAGATCTGCCAGCATTCACCCTTTAGGTGGTATTGCCTTCCAGATAATGGGCAATGGAATGTCCTATTAATGCCACCCTTTGGAAGAAGAATGTGACCTACATATCTGAGTGAAATAATCTATATTAAAAAGGGGCAGTTTCTATTGAGTGTTCTCTTTTGATAAGGAATTTCAGAAGTTAAAAGGATTCTAATTCAATGGGGACAAATGAGATAAACACACTTCACTCACTTCTAGACCACCTTTTCCAAAAGGAAGTTAGCTGTTTTTTTCTGGAAGTTTACATTACTACCCTCACAGGCTTACTAGCCATTGTTTCTTCCTAACCCTATAAAGTCTAGATGGAGAGCTAAAATAAATTTTATCTTTAGCTTCAGAACATGACTCCCTTTGTGTTTCCAGTATCCCTCTTCTGAGGTGTAGGAGGGAAAAAAAAGGTAGCCTGCCTCCTGACTACTTTTTTATGGTAACAATAACAAGCAGCATTGATGGAGCATTTTATATAAATAGCACATTTGAGTCTTTTAATAATTCTAGGAGATGAGCAGTACAGATAAAACATCATGCCCACTGAGATGAGAAAACAGATTCTCGGGCAGGTTATGAGATTTGTCCACAGTCACACACAACTAGTAAGTATAGGTGGCAGGAGGGTAGTCCAAGAAAAAAATATGATCTAGCAATTATAAAATGAGATTAGGCTTTGTAGTAGTGGTAGTAGTAGTAGTGGTGGTGGTAGTAGTGGTGGTGGTAGTAGTAGTATATTGAATTAGTGTTAGAAGTAGTAAATACAGTGAGTAGTAGTAGTAGTAGTAGTAGTAGTAGTAGTAGTAGTAGTAGTAGTAGTAGTAGTAGTAGTAAATACAGCTAGCATTTATTGTATATGTTTATACAAAGTTTGCTTTATATGTATAACCTCAGTTTTTAAAATGATGGAGGGAAGAACTTCCCAACAAGAGAAATAGGGGTAAAAGAATTGTTTACATTTAGGGATGTGGGTAGGAGGCAGACTTATTTAGAAGCAGATTGCATTCATTTAGGTTTGTGGCTGTCTGACTTTCAGGTTCTGCCTTCCTTCCTCCCTTCCTCCGTGTTTCACTTCCTTTCATTTAGGAGGAAAGCATCCGTGCTGGGAGCCAGTCTCAATGTGCTCAGTCTGAGGGCATCCCTGCACTGCATGCTCAGCATGGGCTGACTGGATGCTTGCTAGGTCAGGGAATATCCTATACCCAGGGAGGCTCTCTTAGGGAACAACAAAGAATACTAAAAGCTATAATTAAAGGCAAAGAAGGGGGCTGGCAGGAAGGCATGCTGGATCCTAGGGAAATAAAGCTTTGTCGAAGTACTTGGGGCTAGTAACCTAAAAAATGGAGGGCAGGGCTTGGCGTGCGTGTCTCAATTTTCTGCAGCCCTCTTTGACATTTAGGGATTATCATCTCCAGGTCCTCCTCCTGCTCTAATGACTCCTTCTTGGTTTCCATGACTGGTTCAGTGTCCTCTCCCCACCCTTCCTGCACAACCAAGACTCTCTTACCTTCCATATTCTCTTTTGTTCATTCCATCTGCTCTGAAGGCTGGAATGACCAGTTCCGTGGAGACGAGTCTCAAATTTATGCCTCTGGCCATTATCTATTCTTTATTTCCAACCTCCTCCCGAAATACTGGGCTATACCCAGAACCAAGGTAGAATTTGTCATCTCAAGCTCATCAGATCCAAAATTAGACTCATCTTTCCCCCCAAAAAAACCCCATCCTCCCAATTTCCCCATTTCTGCTAATGTCGCTATTAATGTTCCTGGGCACCCATGCTTGAAACTTCAAGAATCCTCTCTGACACTCCTCTCTTCTCATTGCCCTCCTGGCCTACATGCCTAATCGGTGGTCAAATCCTGTGCAGTCTGCTTCCACGGTGCTCCACATCTATCCATTTTTCTCCATTCATCGTGCCATCTCCCTAGTCCATTAGGCCATTGTAACAGTCTTTCTCATTGAGTACCCTTCCTCTCTCCTATCATCTTATGACTATCGGAACCTTATATCCCTCTACTCAGAAATATTCAGAGATTCCCTACTCTTGCTAGGATTTAATGCAAATTCCTTAGCCCAGCATGTAAAGTCTTCCCCCAACTTGGCTCCAAACCAAGTTTCCAGGCTTAGTTTAAAATCTTCTCCATCGTGTGATGGAGACGTTTGAGCCAAATTGGATTGCTGTTTGTCCCTCTGAACTCACTTTGCCAATCTCCTAAATTCCGTGCATTTGTGTAGGCTCTGCCTCGGGCCAGAAGAGAACTCTTTCCTTCCTAGACTCTGCCTACCAGAATTCTTTTCCATTGTCAAGGCTCTGTTCAGTGGCCACCATCTCAATGACGGATTCCAGCTCAAATTTCTTCTTCAAATTTTCCTAGAGCATTTTGTTTGGCTCTCTCCTTTTTCCATCACACCCTGCTTGGTATTATCATACTTGGTGCATGTCATATTCTATCACACTCATCCATAATACATCCTATAATACATGTAGTTTTTTTTAAATGTCTTTTGTATCTGCTTTTAAACTTCCCATTCTTGCCCTTCACATACTCCAGCCAAATCAGCCTTGAGCTGTTCCCTGCCTGTAGATTAGTCCTTCATTCTCACGCCTCTCTTCTCCCTTGCCCGGAATACACTTCCCCTCATCTTTGCCTTTCAGAAACCACATCTCCTTTTAAGAATCTGCTCAAGTGTCAGGTTCTGAAGGAAGTCTGCCTGGATCCTGCCAACTGACAGTCATCACTTTTCCTACAAAGCACTTTGTCTCAATCACTTTTCATATTTGAACCTTCTCCATGCATATTTTCATATGCACTTGACTTTTCTGTTCCCAGAACCTAAATACACCCTATACATAGTAGATGACTGGGAAACATGTGTTGAATTAAATATAATGAAGGGAAGGAAGAAGAACGAGAACAATACATAGCATCAACCCTTGTACTGAGTTAGACTGAGCACTGATCAAACAGAGGAAGCACTACGGGATACTCAAAAGCATGGGACCCAGGCTAGAATTTGGTTTGGTTCCTGGCACCAATACTAACTAGTGTTATAACCTTGGGTAAGTCTCTTAACTCTAGGCTTTAATAAAAATGTTATGTCTTACTGACATTACAGGATTGTTGTCTGTCCAAGTACTTTTTATTCCCACTTTATAGACTTTTTAAAAGAAAATATTTTTATATTCTGAAGAATAGAGGCAGCTGGGCAGAATCAGAAAACTCTGAGTTCAAATTAGGCCTCAGATATTTACTATGTGATGCTGGGCAAGTCACTTAACCTGCTTGCCTCTGTTTCCTCATATATGAAATGGAAACCATAACAAACAGCATCTACCAGTTATTTTGAGGATAAATGAGATAACGTTTGTAAAGTGCCTTGCAAACCTTAAAGAGTGATATAAATATTAGCTATGATTATTACTGGGACAGGAAGGGAAGGCAAAGGAACCTGAGTTCAAATGATCTCTAAGGTTTCATTTCCATTATGAATCCCAAGATTGAGTACAGAACTTGGAGGTGGAAAACCTATATTACTATCCATCTACTCTATGGTGTCTGGCGCGCAGTAAGTGCTTGATAAATGCTTGGTGATTGACTCTTGCTGGTATCATGTAACTCTCTTGAGAGTAGCAACTATTTTGCATTTTCTTGTATCTCCAGCATCTAGCACCACACCATTGTATGCAGAAAGGGGCTTAATAAATGTTGTTTGGATCCAGAATCCCAAATCTGGAAGCAACTGTATGACCATAAGGAAATCTCTGAGCATTAGGTTCCTTAATGGTAAATGGAGATAGTAATGGCTGTACTTCCTGTTTTAATAGGGTGGTTGTAAGACACAAATGAAATAAATCTCTGAGCATTAGTTTCCTTAATGGTAAATGGAGATAGTAATGGCTGTACTTCCTGTTTTAATAGGGTGATTGTAAGACACAAATGAAATCGATTGTAAATAAAGCACTTTGCAACGTTCCACAGAAAGTCATCATCATCAATGTTATCGTCATAGTTGGTATCTACATGGCACTATAAGGTCTGCAAAGCACCTGACATATGTTACTTCATTTGATCCTCAAAACAACACTAGGGGCTCTTATTTTCATTTTACAGATGAAGCAACTGAGACAGAGCGGTAACTCCTTGTGACTTGACCAGGGTCACACAGCTAGGAAGTATCTGAGGTTGGATTTAAATTCAGGTCTTCCTGACACCAGGTCCAGTGCTCTACCCATTGCACCACCTAGCTATCACTAGAGTAATCACCTAAAGATAAGAAAGAGCATGACAGAAAATTGAAGACTGAAACTTAAAGTCTGATAAGATGTCAGAGACCAAGCCAAACCCAAAAGGAGATTCAAGTTCTTCTTTAAGACTGTCTGGGGAAGAAAGCCAAGGACATTCATATTCACCAGAATCCATGCTAACCACTCCCAAACTCTAGTGCAAATGTACATGAGAGAGGCAGAGCCCTTCCTGGGTCAGCAGTTAAGTAGCAAAACTAGGTAGCATCAGGGGCAGGTAAGTGGCACAGTGGATAGAGCACTCAGGAGGACTTGAGTTCAAATCGGACCTCAGACACTTGACACTTACTAGCTGTGTGACCCTGGGCAAGTCACTTAACCCTAATTGCCTCACCAAACAAACAAACAAACAACAACAACAAAAAACTACTTAGCATTCAGGCATAAGGTAGGATGGAGTCCTGCTTCTTGTCTTACCAAGCATGGCAAGAGTTACAAGGGAAACAGGAAAATGCCAGAGGATTCAATTATCTCATTTTCCCAGGGTCAGAAGCAAAGCTCAACACCATTAAAAGGGGGCTGTATTCAAGAACAGAGCCCTCTATTTTGTATAATTAAGGAGGAATTTGTTATGCAATCAGAGCCTCGATTAAATCCTCCCTTTAAAAAGAAAGAAAGAACATCTCAGGAAGCCCTTTATATCAAAGGCGAGGCAATACAAGAATACATGGAGCACAAGCCAAGATGAAACACTGTGATTTGATCCACCTACTGTGTGTAAGATACTAGCAGATATGAAGATGAAATAAAACACAGTCCCTTTCCTCAAGTAGCTTCTAGATCTTAGTCCCAAGATGCTAAGGAAAGGCAAATCCACAAATGAGGATAATTCAGATCATAACATGACAAATGCAAGTAGAGATGAAAGTGCTATAAGAATTGTGAGAAATGTTTCCAGCTGGGAGACTCAAGGCTCTATGGAGTAAGTGACCTCTGAGTTCCACTTCAATCCATACATCAAAAAGCATTTGTAAGAACTTACTATAATGTAAGCGCCGAGAATACAAAGAAAGGCAGAAATAGTTCCTTCCCTCAAGGATCTTACATTCCAATGAGGTAGACAATGTATAGATAAAATAGGCCCATATGGGATTGCTCTCTGAGAAAGGGAGTAAGAAGAATACTAGGGGAAATTATGATATATTTTTTAAATAGCATCACCAAAAATTATTTTTAAAAAAATTGGCACATACAAGATACAGAATAGATGGATGGGAAAGGCAGTAAACGTCTGGGGATTGACAAAGATTTCCTACAAGGTGTCCTTTGAATTGACTTCTGATGGAAGTTAGGGCTAATAAGAGGTGGAGGTAAGGAAGCAAACCATTCCAGACATGATGGACAAAACATGTAAACACAGGGAAATGGCAGATGGGGAGTTATGTATGTGTAACAAGTTGATCAATATGGCTTGATCATAGAATTTTATGGAGAGATGTCATGTGTAAGAAGACTGAAAAGTTAGGAAGGGACCAGATTGTAAAGAGTTTTGAATGTCAAATGAAGGACTTTATATCTGACCCTGAAGATAATAGGGAACAATGAGCAGAGGTGACTCAGGCAAAGTTCAAAGGCATGTAGGCCCACATATTGGTGTGGGCAAAGATAGGAGAGGTCAAAGCAAGTGCAGGGAATGGTGAATACTAGTTTGGTTGGCCCATCGTATGCATAAAGGAGAGTTGTGTAGGATGGTACAGACAATATAGTAAATGGTTCTCTAAGGGAACTTGCCTTACATTCTTAGTCACCTTCAATACCTATCTCTGCCCACCTTGTTGTTGTTCAGTCATTTCAGTCATGTCCAAATCTCCATGACCTCATTTGGGGTTTCTCTTGACAAAGATAATGGAGTAGCTTGCTATTTCCTTCTCCAGCTCATTTTACAGACTAGGAAACAGAGGCAAACAGGGTGAAGTGACTTGCCCAGTGTCAGCTGCTAAGTGTCTTAAGGCTAAATTTGAATTCGGGTCTCTCTGACTCCCAGCCCAGCACTCTACCCATTGTGCCACCTAGTTGCCCACCTTGGCCCTTATTTATAGGAAGTGATATTTACTAAAACATAAGCTCCTTGAGGGAAAGAGCTATTTCTTTTTTTTTTTTTTTGCTTCTGTATCCCCAAGATAAGACCTAAACACAGTGATTACATCACTTAAATGTTAGTGGACTTGAAAACAATGGTGAAGAGATTCTACCTGGGTCTCCTTAAACTCATGTAGCTTTGTGGTTTTAATAATGCAAATGGAATAGTGAGAAAAAAAGATGTAATTATGGGGTTTAAATTGCATGGTACTGTCTGAGTCTTGGAGGAACATATCCCTGGATAAGTTATCGGATGACGATGATGATGGTGGTAGTAATAATATGAAGAGTTCTTTCAAAGACCTTTGAACAGTTTTACGGTTTTTAAAAAACCCTTTAAGAGAGGTAGACTTGGCTATCTACTATCTTTTAAGACCTTTGACATTTCATCCAGTTGGGGGTTTCTTGGACCTTCTTCATCGTCACACAGCTAGGAGGTGTCTTCAGGAATAAGATTTAAGATGTATTTCTGACTCCAAGTAATAGCATTTTATCCATTATAACAAGTACTTTCGGTAGGTGTCAAGGGCTGATAATTATTATTGAAGAAAAGTAGGTTTTCTTTACAAAAACTCCTATCCTGGCTCTCATGCCTCCTTATTGTTACCCTGATCCCCAGAAATGAGACATTTTTAAAAACTAAGAGAGACAACTAAACGTGTCTGCAATTTAATAAAAGTAAAGTTTCGAAAGACAGGTCTCAGGAAAGTTGAAATTACTGAGCTGATAAAAAGAGAAGCTTCCATTGATCATGAAATTTTACATAGTGCAAAATACTTTGAAATGGGGGGTAAGAAGGGGCCATAGAGGGGCAGCTAGGTGGCGCAGTGGATAAAGCACTGGCCTTGGATTCAGGAGGACCTGAGTTCAAATCCAGCCTCAGACACTTGACACTAGCTGTGTGGCCCTGGGCAAGTCGCCTAACCCTCATTCTCCCCCCCCCCAAAAAAGAAGGGGCCATAGAGCAGTAACACTAATCTTTACATAATAGGGCATTGTTATTCATCCATTCATTCTTCAATATAAATATTTAGCATCTACTCGGCAAGTTGATGATGGATGATGATGTTGAGATAAAAACAAGAATTGGAATGGATCCGAGATTTCAATGATACAGGGAACTCCTAAGTACAGAACTTCTTTATCATTGCAGTCCAGTACCTGCTTTATACCTTGGAGACTTAAGAGCAGGGTTCTTTATTAACCTGGACTCTGAAAAAAAATTTTAAATCTCTAAGTAAGATTGTTTGTTTTTTAGGTGTTTTTTTGTAATCCTAAACATTTTATTTTATGCACTTAAAAATATTATGGTGAGAGGGGATCACTAGGCTTCACCAGACTACTACTCAAGGTGTCCGGGACAGCAGAAAGCTTAAGGAAGAAAGAATCCCTTTCTTAGAGAGTCTCCTAGAGCATTGATGGGTTAAGTGAGTTTTCCATGGTCACATAGCCAGTATGTGTCAGAAGGACTTGGCTTCCTGGCTTCAGACAGAGCTCTGTCCACTATATTAAGGCACCTTGATGATGATGATGATTTAATTAAAAAAAAACACCCAACAATCTATATTCAAAAGCTTCCTCTGAAACTCAATTATGGAAACACTGGCAAGTCGCTGCCTCTAGCAGCTAAGACTGAATACTTAGTTACAGCTGAGTGGCTATCTGGATCAATGGAGGAAGAACCTGCATCAAAACTATGTGTCCTTTTCCTGATTTACTCAACTGTTAGTACCTCCTCCTCCACCCACCTCCACCCCCAGTTACCCTCATTTAATGCATATGAATATAGTGTCTCCCCCAAAAGAATGAAAGCTACTTTGGCTTTGTATGGCCAACATCTAACAACACGGTAGGCACCTTCTAAATTCATTCTAATGAATAGATCCTTGGCATACTGAATTTATAATAGCCCACATTTATGTAATACTCTACAATTTACCTAGCATTTAGCCCACAACAACCAAGGATGGTGAGTTCAAATCCCATGTCTGACACCTTCTGCCTATGAGAACATGGGCAAGTCTCCATCTCCGTTTCCTCAGGTATAAAATGAAGGGGTTGGACTTAGATGACCTCTGAAGTTCCTTCCACCTCTAAATCTACAATCCCATGAACCCTGTGAAGTAGGTAATGAAAGTATCGTTGCTCATTTCATTGGATGCAGAAGTGAAGAAAGACCGGGGCTACATGAGTCAGCAACCCTGGACATGAACTCTTCCTATCTTCTAACACCAACTGCAAGGGGAAACAGAAACACTTCACGGAAAGGTCTTTAGAGATCATCTCATCCGGCTCCCTCATTTTTATGGATTAGGAAACCAAGATGCAGAAGAATTCGACTATTTGCCCAAGGTCAACAAACTAGGGACAAGAGGTCTATCTCATGTTGATGGCTCAGCCTCATGAAGGTCTAGAACTCAGGATTTTGTGTATGAGATATGTATGGGAGTTAGCAAGTGATGCTAAAATGAGTTCCAAGTATTTAACCATTTTACATACTGACAAGAAGAACTGGGATGAACATGGACACACACACACACACACACACACACACACACACACCCCTAACCTGGCACCAATTCTGGGTTAAGCCAACTGGTTTTTTTTTTCCTTTTAATTACCTACCTCCTGGCTTGGAAAGCCATTATGAAAAAGCATGGCAAGCACATAAGTGATGAATTGATTGGGTTGATCATGATGATGATAACATTTCTTTTGGGGGGAGGACAGGGTAGTGAGGGTTAAGTGACTTGCCCAGGGTCACACAGCTTGTAAGTGTCAAGTGTCTGAAGCTGGATTTGAACTCAGGTCCTCCTGAATTCAGGGCCGGTGCTTTATCCACTGCACCACCTAGCTTCCCCTGATTATAACATTCCTAACAATTACAATAAAAAATTATACAATGTGACCTTTTAAGGCCCAAGAGGAGAATGTCCAAATGTAGGTTTCTAGTCACATGTGATTAACATTACCTGAATCATGTATTGTGAGCCATCTGGATTTTAGTGCAGGTTTTGAAAATGGCTATTGTGCTATTTTTTAAAAATTTAATCCTTATCCAAATTTTGTGACCTGAAATGTCAGCATGCATTCATTCCTTTATCCATTCATCCATTCACTCACTCACTCACTCACTCAACAAGCATTTAGTTACTTAGTATCTACTATTTGCTAGGAATTGTCCCAGGGAACCATTTTCTTTATCAGTCCATTGCTCATTCTTGGTGACCCAGAATTTCTCTATGAAAAAAATGGAGTTCTCCCTATCATGATAGAAGAGATTTAGATAAAGTTTGCTCGTATGGTTGAAGGCACTTTGTGATTCATGGTTCCTATTTTATGATGGGCGCACTGTTGCAGCACCCCCTAGTCGAGCTGGGCATTAGAGTTAGTAATACCAGTGTATTACACTGTTCTGCTGTGACTATATGAACCCTGAGCATGTTGCTACTGAACCAACCTGAGGAGTCTCTCAGAGTCTCAACTTGGATACCTTTTTGTGTTCCCAGCACTGGGCCCCGTCACTGTTAGATGACCTCATTGTTTATTTCTTTGTGAAACTCTGAACTTCTCATGGCTTAACTGTATTGAAAACGGAATGAATGCCTTCCATGAATTTCGATGACAACGGGCAAAGTGCTGCAATGGAACTGTTTTGACATACAAGGTGGCAAAATTCAACCTATACCAATGAGGAGCAGGAAATAGAGCAGGTGACATTTATATAACATACTAAGGTTTAAAAAGAAATGTTTGCATTTCCTTTGAGCTTTTCAACAACCCTATCATAGGCTCATTTTTGTTAAAAAAAATTTTTTTTTTCTTGGAGGGGGAAAGAGAGGATGAGAAGAAAGGATTCAGATCTGTGATTGTCATTGCTATGAATCTATTCAATTGTGGAAACTAACTGTGGAAGTCCTCATGGATGCAGATCAGCAACTCTTAACTGTGACAGTGACTGTCCTCATTTTATAGATAAAGTAACCAAGGCTCAGAGGCATTAAATAAATTTCTCCTTGTCACAAAGTTAAAAAGTATCATGCGCAAGATTGGAAAATAGCTTCTAATAACAACAAAAATGAACATTTATTGAGAACCTACCAAGCACCACATCCTCTGTGCATCTAATAGCTATCAAAATAATTCACACACACACACACACACACCAAGTCACTCTAGATTTTAGAGGCTAAGGAATGAGACCCACAGGTATCGTTTTGAATGACACTCCCAGAAATCCTAAGCTCCTCATCAAAAAACAAACTTAATTGAACCTTGAAATAAAGGGAGTGTTAAAGGTCAAAGAAATAGATGTATTTTTATTTCACGGTTGCATAAGTCTGCTGGCTCTTCCTGTTTAGAAGGGAGTTTTCCTGTAGCTTAGCAAAATAGCCATTTTCACACTCGTTCCACCCATGTTAAGATGTCACTGGGGGCAGCTAGATGGCACAGTGGATAAATCACCGGCCCTGGATTCAGGAGGACCTGTGTTCAAATCCGGCCTCAGACACTTTATACTTACTAGCTGTGTGACCCTGGGCAAGTCACTTAACCCTCATTGCCCCATAAAAACAAAACAAAACAAAAAAAGAGATGTCACTGAATGGATTTCAATGGTGGGAAAGGACCATGTTTAATTTTATGCTCTGTTCAGCACCTAAGAACCATCCATACCTAGTACTCAACACTCTTATTCCTAAAACAACTGAAATGACATAATGTAGCTTCCTGGTTTAACTGTTCATGGGAATGGAGATTTTTAAAGGACAAATGTTGCCGGTCACAAGACTTGAAGTTTCTTCTTTATATAGAAAAGAACATATACTTCCCAAAGTAAAAGTAGAAGTTAAAAATCCAATACCTACAAGGGGAGAGCAATCTTAGAGGTTTCCCATAAGTGACCTGGATCAATTGGGATGTTGCCCATCTCTAAATTTCAAGACAGAGAAAACCAATAGATTCTTTTCCCATGGACACTGCTAAGGGACCTTAAATAATATAAATAGTATAATTAATAATCAAATAACCTAATTTTCCCTCTCTGATTTCATAGATACTATAAGAATTTTATGGAAAATGGCAAGTAGGTGCTAGAGTAGAAAGAGTGCTGGCCTTGGAGTCTATAAAATCCAAGTATGAATCCTGCCTCATTAATTTAAGTTGCTTAAGTCACATTTATTTAAGTGTACTTAAGTCACTTAAGTTAATTTACTTAAGTCACTTAAGTTACTCCTCCCTCAGCATCAGTTACCTCATTTATAAAATGGGATAATAATAATACCTACTTCCCAGGGGTGTTGTGACAATCCAATGAGGAAATATACATGAAGCACTTAAAAACCCTAAAGTGTTATTAGCTCTTATTAAACAGCTCAGTAATGGTCACAAGAGCAAGAAAAGGAAGAACATTTCAAACATTTCAAGTCCATGTAATTCATTTGGGAAGATGCGAGTTGTCCAAGTTACTGGAATCGGGGGCCAGTATGATTTTGGGGAAGGATGTTAGAGGCAGAACTCAGCTTATGTGTTCCCTCTTCCATAATACCTACCCAAAACATAAAGATGTTACAACATATTACCAAGAGTGATTGAGGACCCAATTGGTATAAGGGAAGAGTGATGGGAAAAGAGAGAGTGAGTGATAATGGATAGAGTATAGAGTACTATGGGTACCTAAAAAATGGTCAGAGGCTTCTGGAGAACTGATAGAAAGAGAGTGAAAAGAGCTGTATGGGCTAAGGGCCTGTAGAGGGGCTCTGAGCTGCATCTTTGGAGGGAGAACCCAAAGCAGTGATATTTCATAGCAGTAAAAGAGAAGAGAGTGAAAGACCCAATTTTAAATGTTAGTTCTGGCAGCTAGGTGACACGGTAGATAGAGCACCAGGACTGGAGTCAGAAAGACTCATCTTCATGAGTTCAAATCTGGCAAGACACTAGCTGTGTGATCCTGGGCAAGTCACTTAATTCTGCCTCACTGTCTTCATCTCTAAAATGAGCTGGAGAAAGAAATGGCAAACCACTTCAGTTTCCTGATCAAGAAAACCCCAAAAGTCCGACCAAGAGTCGGACATGACTATAAACTACTAAACAAGGCCACAGATCCATTGGATAATTTCAGTTTTTCTTTATTCCAACTTTGCTCATCCCATAGGGGAGAGGCTTAAGAACAGTGAAATATCCCAAATGAGAAGAGGTTTACCAACCAACAAGTATTTAGTGAGCATCTAAACATATCAAGCATGAGGTTAAAAAAAGGAGGGTTTAAAAATAGGGTCCTTTATCTCAAAAATGAGCTTACGATCTGGTTGTCTGAAAGAATCATCACCTGAAATGGAATCTCAGATCAATATCTTAAGCAATGATGGTAGAAGGGGGCAACATTTAGTGTGGAAGACAAGACATATTATAATAACTCTTTTCTTACCAATAAAGCCTGGCCAGATGCAAGTGGGCAGCCTGGAAAGAAATGTCTCTTACATCCACCAAGATTTCCTGTGGTAATTTTGGTGATGGAGAGACAGAGAGACAAAGACAGAGAAAAAGAAGAGAGGGGGAAGGGAGAAACAGAGAGAGGAAGGGGAGGAGGAGAAGGGGAGAGAGAGAAGAAGAAACAGGAGAGAAAAGGAAGAAGAGAGGAGAGAGAAGGAGAGAGAAGGAGAGAGAGAGAGAGAGAGAGAGAGAGAGAGAGAGAGAGAGAGAGAGAGAGAGAGAGAGAGAGAGAGAGAGATAGAGAGAAAGAAAGGGGGGCAATTGGGCTAGATTGGAGATTGCCTAACCATGTGAACAGGAAAATTATAAAGGGTCATGAAAGTCCCACATGGTTTCAATTCATCCAAGAGGGCCTAGTTCCTCTTAGAATAAGTTTTTTTCTATGAGAACATGCCACCCAATCCAAAGATGGTAGTGACTTTGCCACTCCCATGACTAAGGGTGGAAGGGAAAATGAGAAAACATTAAAGAGACATGACTTTTGACACTTTCCAGAGAGGGAGTAGGCGTGTTAACAAATTCCTTTTCTGATTCAATCTTCCAATGCAGTAATAATAATATGGACCTATGATCCAATGAAGTAGTACTAGTAGAAATAACAGTAATAATAATAGTAGTAGTAGCCACAATCACTGTCATTTGTGACATTTGTGTAGGGCTTCCACATTTGTAGAGCCCTCTACATTCATTATCTCATTCAGCCCCTTACAATTACCCTGTAATAGAAGTACTACAGGTATAATTATCTGTGTCTTAGAGATGGTCAAATAGAGGTTCACCAATGTCTTTGCCATGGTCCCATAATTCTTAAGAGTCAGCTACAGGGGCAGCTAGGTGGTGTAGTGGATGGAGCACTGGCCCTGGAGTCAGGAGTACCTGAGTTCAGGTCTGGCCTCAGACACTTAACACTTGTTGGCTGGGTGACCCTGGGCAAGTCACTTGACCCCAATTGCCACACTAAAAAAACCCCAAAAAACAACAACAAAAAAAGAGTCAGCTACAAGATTCCAACTTAAATGACTCTAAACTTGGCTGTTAGTCTGCCCTCTCTCCTGTCCATGGGCTTCTCCATAGGGCCTGATTTCATTCTCATAATGGACCATGCTACGTCAACTAGAGCTCTAGTAACAATAAAGCTTTAAGGTGGAAATTTTGCCAAGCAACAAAGATTTATGAAGCACTCACTGTGTGCCAGGCACCGTGCGAACTAATTTCAAATGTGGTAAGAGTTTTTTAAATCATACATGAGAATTTCCACAATCCCAAGTTATACTACTACATGCCAATAGTGGTCTAGTGTCAAGAGAGTTGGGTTCAAATCCCCTATTTGCCATAGTCATGATCTGTAAGACCTTCAACAAGACTCAGTTTCTTTGGGTCTCAGCTTCTTCACAAGAGGGTGCTGACTGCTAATTTCTAAGGTCTCTTCTAACTCTTATTCCTAAGGCTGTCTGAAAACAAACAAACAAATCTCTTATTCATGCACGCAGCATTTTTACTAAGGAGAAGGCCTGCACCAAGCACAATTGGAATCTGACAATTGAGAAGAAATGGTTAAATGAAAACACACCCATACACGTCTCAACATGACTGCCCCTTTTTCTGGACAATTCTTTTAACCTTTCAGGCCCTTAGTGTCTGAATCTGTATAATGGGCATCATAATACACATATCACTTGAGTAATATGAGGATAGTTTTATAAAGCTATGTAACCTAGGACAGTGTCAATGGTTAGATCTACTGTGGTCACTCCTACTATTGTGCTGTTGCAGCTGCTATGAGACAAGAAGGAGAAGGTGACCTACATTAAGAACAGGATGGCAAGACAGATGCAAAACCACAAAAATCAGTAGTAAAAGGCCGGAGGCCTTGTTAGAGAGCTAGCCATGAGTTCAGAGAATCTGCCCTTGTTTGTACGAGTTCATAGGTGCTCTATGACAGACAAGAAAAGACAACACTCAACAAGAATAGAAATTTAGGAGAGTAACTTGGGAATTCCATTCTTCATATCCAAATGGGTGACTAAGCCTAAAAGACTATCCAAAGATGTTTTCATAAAAAGGAAGAGAGGGAGAGGGAGGGGAAGGGGGACAGAAAGAGAGACTGAAATTCCTTTCCCTCGAAACGTTTATTTTATTTTTTATTTTTCTGTTACATTTTTTTCTCTAGGAGTGCAAACAGACACAGCCTGTGCTGAACCCAAGGCTCAGTCTTATCCGTGTGTGTCCTGACAAGCATTTTGGCTTAAAATCTATCCCAGCTAAAGAATGGGGCTCAACCTGCTGCGTGGGAAATTCCCAGGTAAAAAACCAGAAACTTGAAAGTACAAGGAAGTGTCATTTGGTTCACAAGTGTCTTGTTTGTACTATGGGACATTTTTTTTTTAAATAACCAAAGACAATGACTTCTAAATCACCAGAAACACACCTGAGTTTTCCTGAATCAAAATACCAAACCCGTATGTTGGCACTATTTAGATATGAAGAGACCAGTCCCAAAATAATGGTTAGGATGAAAATAACCATATGTATAAGAATGCATTATTAAAACCGCAACCAAATACATATTATTTCCCAGATTTATTTTTCTAAACCAAGGTTCACTGAGGTTTCCGAGAAGGCAAAAAAGACAATGTTACCCTATTACCCTAGTTAACTATTTAGAAAATGCTCACGCTTAGGCTCCTAAGCCAAAATGAGTAACACCCTATAATTTGCATTACTTCAGCTCTTGGTTCCCACCCTATCAGGTAGTAGGGAACCACACAGTTGATACTGCCACATTTTGAGCCAAAAAGCCCCACCCCCTGATGAGCAATAATGCATCACCAATGGGGTTGGGGGATTATCCAGGAGGATGGACCACTGTCAAATGCAGATATGATGAAGCCATATGATCTTTTTCCAACTACAAGATCCAATCTCAAATTGCTGGCTTAAGAAAGAGAATCCTTCATTCCCTGTCTTTCCCTTCCCACGCCTCTTAAAATCATACCAACTACTGATTCCTACTACAGTCCTGTATATACCACTTCCTTGGCATTAGTTTCAAATCAATAAAAACAGTGTAGCTCAGAGCATTGCAGTGAGTGAAGAAAGTCAAATGAAATCCTTTCCATGAGGGGAGCTAACGTTCTCTTAAAAAGTCTGTGGAGACTAGATAGAGATAGAAGAAAAAGAAAAGGGGGGAGAGAAAGTTCATTCTTTTTTTTCTTCTAAGTTTTTTTCCTTAATAGTATTTTTTCCAGTTACATGTAAAGATAGTTTTCAACATTCTTTTTTTGTTTGTTTGTTTGTTTTGTTTTGTTTTTAGTGAGGCAATTGGGGTTAAGTGACTTGCCCAGGGTCACACAGATAGTAATTGTTAAATGTCTGAGGCTGGATTTGAACTCAGGTCCTCCTGAATCCAGGGCTGGTGTTCTAGCCACTGAGTCACCTAGCTTCCCCTCCACAGTTCTTTTTTCTGTATATGGAAAACATTTTCCATCATGAGTCCTTTGGAATTGTCTTGGATCATTGTATTGCTTAGATGAGCTAAATCCATCACAGTTGATCGTCATACAATGTTGCTGTTACTGTGTACAATGCTCTCCTGCTCACTTCATTCAGCATCAGTCCACTTAAGTCTTTCCAGGTTTTTCTGAAATCTGCCTGCTCATCATTTCTTATAGCACAATAGTATTCCATTACATTCATATACACAGAGAAAGTTCATTCTCTCTCTCTCTCTCTCTCTCTCTCTCTCTCTCTCTCTCTCTCTCTCTCTCTCTCTCTCTCTCTCTCTCTCTTTCTCCAAATCCTTAAAACTCCATCAACCAAGAGATCAAGTTCAAATATTGCCTCTGTCATATACTGGTTTTATGACCCTGGACAGATCACTTAACCTCCCAGCCAACTTTCTAAGATTAAGTTACAGATGAGCTGCTGATCTATGGTGGTGGAGGGACATTCTAAACTAGGAGGTAGGAGTTCTTGACAGCACTGATTTTATGAATCCATACCAAAAATCAAATTAAATAAAAATAATCAGTGAACAGTTATTAAACACTCTGCAAGACATAGGGAGGGACACGCACAATGGATAAAAGGGAGACCTCAAGTAGCTTACTAGTTTACTTTGCCAAGAATAGAAAAACAACAGCTACCATTTCCTTAACTGAATCACCAAGGCTGGTGTCATCAAAAGATCTTCCTCCCTGGGCAGGACCTCTTACATACAAATGGGGAAAACAATCTGGGGTAGTAAGAAAAAATGGTTCCTTTCAATTATTCAGTCACTTGGCTAATTAGTAGAAAGGGAAACTTGAGCAAGGGAAATATGAGCTATTGGTGCCACAAGTTCCTGGAAAAATAAAATATTTATTTATTTTTTTAAATGAAGGATGAGAACTAAGATGGATGAAAAATTGGAGGACTGATCCTTGTGAACAAACTTAAAAAATCCCTACCAGTCTCTCGTCATGTTATATTTCAAGTTAAGTCACAACTAATTTAACTAAAAATGAGCTGCAGATCTTGGAATGACTACATAAAGCAAACAATCAGGTCTAGGCCTATCCCCTCTGAATTAAGCAGAAGCTCTCCCTTTACACGAATGGTGAATGGTTAAAACATTGCACATTAAAGTTGATTGCCAAGACAGTGGGAGATGACACCAAGATAGACATAATCAAGTTGAACACCAACCTGTCTCAAAACCACAAGATGATTCAAGAACCACCACCCACCAGCACTACTGTCATTCTTCTTCTGGGCAGGCACATCTACTAATTTTTTCATATTATTTTATATTAATTATAAATATTTTTATCATATTAGTTATCACACAATTAATTTAGATGAATTCTGTGACCATAATCTTTTTTCCCCATCTAATAGCTGGTTCTTTGTGACTTATCTGAGATATCTGAAGAACGAGAATTTTTTTCAAGTGCTCTGAATATTGTTTCAGTTTTCCTCCCTCTCTCCCTCCCCCTCCCCTTCCCCTCCCACCTCTTCCTCCTGTCTGACCACCCATAGTGGTGATCTAACTTCCTGGGAACTCAGCAGCTCTCTTTCCAATTGAATTTCTTTACCTTTCTCAACCTGGATCTTCCCTGTGAGGGAGTCAGATCATTTTGTTCTGTATAAAATGCTTCCTCAATATAAAAGTGTTAGGCAAATGTCAGCAACTATCATTTTTCTCTTGATTCATAGATTTTGCCCTGGAAGGAACCTTAGAAGCCATTCAACACAACTTTCTCATTTTTAAAAAATCAGACAGAGAAGTTCAGTGACTTACTCAGGGTCACACAGCTAATACACGACTAAGGCAAGATTCAAATTCAACTCCACGTCCAGCTCTCCACCCACTGGGCCATCTAAGATCTGCCTTGTTTTTGCTCAGGCTCTTCCCCAGGGCTGGAATGGCCTCCTATCTCAATTCAGTCTCTCAGAATACTTAACTTTTTTTAAAGTTTGAACAGAAAACCGAGAAAAGTTGGTAAACTAACTCTAAAGAAAAAAAATGACGAGAGGCCTCATGTAGCAAAGGACAGAGAGGGGACCCTGGAGATGAGGAGGGTTCAAGTCCTATCTCTGACACATACTGGCTGTGTGACCCCAGGTAAGTCCCTGAATGGGTCATGGTAGAGAGTTTGTGTAGCCAAAAGATCCATCTCCCAGGTGTAGATTCTCTGGGAACACAGCCATTGGATAAGCAGCAGGCATATAATCCAATATAGGCCCAATCTCAAAGGTACCAGAGTCATAGGACTTGTCAGGGTGTACTCTTTTGAGAACCCTGGGTCAGGAGTCTTATTCATGCTTCCTCCAAACCCCATCTTCCTGAACAGCCCAACATTAGGCCTCAGTCCAGTAAAAACACACCTTTACAAAATTACTTTTACTTGTAAGAAAGAAGCCGGGGGAGACAAGAGAGAAGAGGGGACCATGAGCCTATCTGAGGTCACAGACCTTGCTGGGACACTTCATTAAACAAGGAAGGGCTGGGAGACAATTGTTGTACAGAGCATTCACAACTGGGAATAATAATAATGCACATGGGAGCTGAATCAGGCATTTTAAACTCATAAAGGCTAATTAATACTATGGTCTTAGAACAGGATAGTCCAGAGATAAATTACTAGCCTGTGTTAAGGGCATTCAAGCTAGGGAAACTAGTTATAAAAAAAAAGAAGAAGAAGAACATTCACAGCATGGAGTGAGAGGGAAAGAATATGAAGGAAAAGAAACAAGAAGATGCAGAAAAAGTCTATATTTTCAACTCAGGCAAAAACTAAGGGGTCCTAATTTGCAATTAAAAAAACAACTGGGGCAGCTAGGTGGCGCAGTGGATAGAGCACTGGCCCGGGAGTCAGGAGGACCCGAGTTCAAATCCGGCCTCAGACACTTAACACTTACAAGCTGTGTGACCCTAGGCAAGTCACTTAACCCCAATTGCCTCACCAAAAAATAAAAACAAAAAACAAAAAACAAAAAGCAAAAAAAAAACCTTCTGGGCAGCTAGATGGGGCAGTGGATAAAGCACTGGCCCTGGATTCAGGAGGACCTGAGTTAAAATCTGGCTTCAGACAGTTACTAGCTGTGTGACCCTGGGCAAATCATTTAACCCTCATTGCCCTGCAAAACAAAAACAAACAAAAACCAACTTCTAAAAAACAAGACAAAAACAAACTTCTTTGCTACATCTCTGTTAAGTGAATGGATAGACAACTCTAAATATAACTCAGAGAAAAGATTAGTAGCCATTTATTCCAGCTTGTAACTAAAACATTATTCACTGAAAAAGAGTTAAGTTAAGAAAAAATCAAATCATTAATAGAAGAAGGAGGAAGGGGAAAAAGCAGAAGGAACAGGGAGAGAGAGGAAAGGGAGTAGGGCGGGAAGGGAAAAGAGAAGGGGAAAGGAAATAATAACATTGCGATAATATTGCAAAACAAATCATTCAGAGGCTAAATTCTAAAGGACAATCTACTTAGGCCTTACTCCTGAAGACAATAATGACAAAATAAGCCCTCGTTAAATATTTAGTACATTATATGACACAAACATATATACATGCAAAAGACACTCAAGTGTATAAATAGAAATGACAACATTAACTTTATATACCCATAAAAAAAACTGAAGCTATGCCAGGTTCTAACACGCATATGAGTAAGGAAGCAAACTAAGCTAGTCACTGCCCACTGATATAAAAACCTATTATTATTATTAAAGAAATTAATGCTTCTGGGGACCTGTACTCTGTAACTGTCTAGAATGAGGCTCAAAGATGTCCAGAGCAATATATTCCAAGTCTCTTACCAATGCAAATGTCTCCCAATCACTAGGTGTCTAAGCAGTTAAATATAAAATATTTAATAACACAATTAGATATTTTACATGAAATATAACAGGAACTTGAATTTATATCACATTTAAGGGTTACTGAGCACATTACAAATATCATCTCATTTGATCTCCACAATAATCCTGGGAGGCAGGTGCTCCATTTTACAGATGAGGAACCTGAGGTAGACAGGTTAAATAGGTAAATATATTAGGTTTAATTTGAGGTCAGGTCTTTCAGACACCAGGTACAGGGCTCCATCTACTATCAAACCTAAGAGATACGTGATGGATGGGCCACAAGAGTGTGCACACATGTGCTCATGCACGCACACACATAAAATCAAGATAAACACTTGTTGTTCAGTTGTGATCCCATTTGGGGTTTTCTTGGCAAAGATACTAAACTGGTTTGTCATTTCCTTCTTCAGCTCATTTTACAGATGAAGAAACTGAGGCAAACAGGGTTAAAAGACATGCCCAGGGTCACATGATCATTTGAACTCAGGAAGATGAGTCTTACTGGACTCTTGACCCTATCCAATGCTCCACACAGCTGGCCCCACATAAACACTAGTATAGACCAAAATGCCAATCTTCCACGATCAAAACCTTGCTTCCTAGATGTGATCTAATGAGCAGGGTTTTCATCCTTGATATCACTGTAAACACTGCCAGTGTAAAAAAGCAAAGCAATATTGGTCATGACCGTCACCACTAAGGACGATTGGTTCTTTTACAGATGATGAACTGAACCAAGGAAATTCAATTTCAAGTAATTCCAGCCATCTGAATGAAAAGAACACGACAGCGAATAAGGAATTTGTCACTATAGTCCTGCCCATTCTTTACCTTGTTCTATTCGTGGCGAGCCTTCTGCTGAATGGCCTCGCGGTGTGGATTTTCTTCCATATCAGAAACAAAACGAGCTTCATATTTTATCTCAAAAACATCGTGGTGGCAGACCTGATAATGACCCTAACGTTCCCCTTCCGTATAGTTCGTGATGCAGGATTCGGGCCGTGGTACTTCAACGTTTTCCTCTGCCGCTATACGTCTGTTCTCTTTTACGCCAACATGTACACTTCCATTATCTTCCTCGGACTGATCAGCATAGATCGTTACTTGAAGGTGGTGAAGCCATTTGGCGATTCTAGGATGTACAGCATCACCTTTACCAAGGTTTTGTCTGCTTGTGTATGGGTGGTCATGGGTTTTCTGGCCCTACCCAATATAATCCTTACAAATGGTCAACCAACGGTGGAAACAATCAATGAATGTCTAAAACTTAAAACGCCGCTAGGCGTGAAATGGCACGAGGCAGTCATCCACGTCAGCAGTTGTTTATTCATTGCCGTCCTGGTGATACTGATTGGGTGTTACATTGCAATATCCAGGTACATACAGAAATCCAGCAAGCAATTTATTAGTCAATCGAGCAGAAAACGAAAGCATAACCAAAGCATTAGAGTCGTGGTGGCTGTCTTTTTTACCTGCTTTCTGCCCTATCATTTGTGTCGAATACCATTTACATTTAACCATTTGGACAGGCTGTTAGATGATTCGGGCCACATAATTCTCTATTACTGCAAAGAAATGACACTTTTCTTGTCGGCATGCAATGTGTGCCTGGACCCCATAATTTACTTTTTCATGTGTCGATCGTTTTCACGGAGGTTATTCAAGAAATCAAATATCCGAACAAGGAGTGAAAGCATCCGGTCACTTCAGAGTGTCAGGAGATCAGAAGTGCGCATTTATTATGAATATACTGATGTGTAACGTTACAAAACCCTCTTCCTACATGGAATGACTCTGTAAAAAGTGTAAATAAATACTTCTTTTGCTTATCTCTGTGTTGAGAACATCATAGTATGCTTTAAAATAATGAGAATTCTCTGGAATTTATACAGGCTTGAGAATAACGGAAAACCTTATAGAAGCAAAGGATCAATGGATTCAAGGTAGAGGGGAACTCAAAGGGACCTTCAGTAGTTCAGAAAAGAGGAGGCCAAAGAACTAGCACAATGTCACACAAGTAATAATTAACAGAGCCGGAAGTCAAACCTGGCCATCATTCTACTCATCTTTGTTGCTACTAAAACAATGATAATAACAATCATTATACAATAGAACACACAATAAATGTTGGTAGGCACAAAACTAAGTTGGTAACCAAAAATTAAAGGAAACCTCTATGGTATAGGAACATATACTTAACTGATAAGTAATATATACTCACTACTGAGCTATCTCAGTCATCAGTTTTTATATTTTTATCTTGAAATTTAAAAGGGGGCAAAATGTGATGAGGCACACCCCTATAATCCTTACTAGGGGAGGCAAAGGCTGGTAGATTGTTTGAGCTCAGGAGTTCTGGGCTATAATAGGGCTACATTCATTTTTTAAAAAATAAAACTTTTTATTATTTTCTAGTTATATATAGAGATAGTTTTCAACATTTGTTTTTATAAGATTTCCAATTTCAAATTTTTCTCCTTCCCTCCCCTCCCCTCCCTCCCACCTCCCCAAGACAGCAGGTAATCTGATATAGGTTATATATGTACAATAACATTAAATGTATTTCTGCATTAGTCATGTTATAAGAGAAGAATCAGAGCAAAAAGGGAAAACCTCAAAAAAGAAAAACAACAGCACTGAAAACAAAAGAAATAGTATGGTTCAATCATCATCCATATTCCACAGTTTTTTTTTGTTTTTTTTTTTTTGGTGAGGCAATTGGGGTTAAGTGACTTGCCCAGGGTTACACAGCTAGTAAGTGTCAAGTGTCTGAGGCCAGATTTGAACTCAGGTCCTCCTGACTCCAGGGCCAGTGCTCTATCCACTGCATCACCTAGCTACCCCACAGTTCTTTTTTTTTTTTCTCTGGATTTGGAGAGCCTTTTCCATCATGAGTCCTTTGGAACTTTCTTGTACCATTGGATTGGTGAGAAGAATCTAGTCTATCACAGTTGATCAACACATAATGTTGATCATACTGTGTACAATGTTCTTCTGGTTCTGCTCATCTCACTCATCATCAGTTCATACAAGTCCTTCCAGGTTTCTCTGAACTCTTCCTGCTCAATGTTTCTTATAGCACAATAGAATTCCATTACATTCATATACCACAACTTGTTCAGCCATTCCCCAATTGATGGGCAACCCCTCAACTTCCAATTCCTTGCCACCACAAAAAGAGAAGCTATAAATATTTTTGTACATATGGGTCCTTTTCCCTTTTTTATGATCTCTTGGGGGAAAAGACCCTAAAGTGGTATTGCTGGGTCAAAGGGTATGCACAGCTTTATAGCCCTATGGGCATAATTCCAAATTGCTCTTCAGAATAGTTGGATCAGTTCACAGCTCCACCAACAATGCATTAGGGCTACACTCATTTGTGAGTGTTGTACTAAATCGGACACCACTATAATACAGTCTGTCATTCATGCTATTAAAGGAGGCTGAGGCTAGTGGATTGCATGAGTTTAAAAGTTCTGAGCTATAGTAGGGCTAAAATGAGTGTTGCACTAAATCGGGCACAATATGGTGAGACACCAATATGAGCGATCTCATGTGTATAATCCCTGTTACTAAGGGAGGCTCAGTCTAGTTCGGAAGTCCTGAGCTATGGTAGGGCTAAAGCTGCCTGGGGTCAGTACTAAATCCTACGTCTTTCCTCTTCATCCTCCTCCCAGAAAAGGGTCAACCAGGCTTATGAAGAAAATGAACTCGTCCAGGTCAGAAACCGAGCAGGTTAAAGCTGGTAAGCTGTGGCATTGCATCCACATCCAATGAGATGAGGGACCCAGGGTTCCCCACCAAAAATAAATAAAATAGATTGCACTTTTTCTGGGACAAATCCCATTGCAAATGGGTGAGTGTACTTCTAGCCTCTCATAACTAATTACTAATGAGACTATGAAAGAATGTATAAGGATGAAAGAGAAGTGGTGTCGTTTTTTTCCCCCAGAGGACTTAACAATAGAAAATATTTAGTCTTTAGTCTCACAGTGAAAATGATGAGAGAAGAAAGAGTGTGTTGCTACTTATCACTGAAACAACAACAACAAAAAAAAAAAATACAGGAACTCTGCAGTGTGGAGGGAAACCCAGAAATTGAGAATGAGAAAAAAAAAAGCTCAGTGTCTATCTCAATACCTACCTAAACAAAAACACCATAGAGAAATGAGATCACCCAACCTCTGCTGGAAGAACATGATTGAAGGAAAATCCATTCACTACCCGTGGGCACCCCCAGTGGCCCATTCTTCTTCTAAGTGTTGGGAAGTTTGGTTTGTTTTTTTTTTTAACTTTCACCCCTAATATCAAGCCTAAATTTTCCCCTTTGCAACTTCCACTAGATGATCTTCTTCTGCCTTTGGGGCTAACCAGAACATGTCTTGTTTTACTTCCATAGAGTACTCTTTCAAATACTTGAGAACAACTATCACGCCCTGCCCGACTCTTATCTGGTCTAAAAATACTCAGTTAGTTCCTTCCAATCATACTCTTATAGCACGGTGTCCAGTCCTCTCATCAACTTGAATGTCCACTTCTAGACAGTTTGTCTCTGTCCTTCTGTAAATGTGGCCCTCCAGATTGAACGCAGTATTTCAGAATAGGTTGAAGCAGAGTAAAGTCTATTAGAACCATCACTTCCTCTTCTATTCCAAATGCTTCATGCAGCTGTGTTCGCTGTTTCTGGTTTTTGAATAGTTCCCTTGTCACACTGTTGACTCATATTGAGCCTTTGGTCAATGAAAACCCCCAGAAGTTTTTTCATAGGAACTGTTGCCTTCCTCCCCGCCCCCAACTCAGAAGATCTCTCCACTATTTGTGGACTGCTGCTTATTTTTCCTTTGTTTCGGTTCTCTGATCTTTGGTTATCATATGCCACCAAGTGCATGGTACAGGAAGCAAAATATTGAAGTAGAAGTTGGGTAGACCAAGAATAAGAGGTCAGGTGGAGTGGGGTTGTGGGGATGACATGATTTCCCTAATCCTTCACAGCCCAGTTTCACATCAAGCTTATTAAAGATAATTGAAAGTAGAGCCTTTAATCTTGTGTATGTGGAAAAATACAACAAAATACTTTCCAAAGTCAAAATTGATTTTATGAATATGTGTTTCATCTGTATTACATTTGTAAATTTCTCCTTATTTTAGAGGGAAGAAAGATGATTCAATTTTAAATGTAACTTCATGAATATTAAGTGTTAAATCAGGGTGACATAAGATCATAAACTTTAAGACAGTTTAGAGATTATTGAGACTGACTTCCCAATTTTATAAATGAAGAAAATAACATTCTGACTGATTACACGAATCCCCTAAAGTCAAAAAGGTGGTTGGCAGTATAGTCAGCACCTGAATCCAGAGTTTCTGCCTCTGAAGCCGGTGTGCTTTCTATCACATTGTGTTGTCTGTCTTAATAGTTTATTAAGTAATTATTAAATGCCAACAAAAATATATTATTATTTTATTGAAATTTAATGACTAAAGTTAACAAACATTTATTAAGAATTTACTATGTAGAACAAAGGCACCGTGCCTAAAATTACAAAACAATCCCTGTGGGGAAAGCATCTTTTATTGCCCCATACTCAAGAGATGTTTAATTAAATTGAGTCCACCTTTGTTGGATGAGTAACCTTTGGGAACTTAAAGTAATTCTTCAGTCTTTTCAGCAGATTTTTCCTTCTTTATAAAAATTCACTTGGGCTTTGTCCATACTACTCGGAGCAAGGCTCCTGTTGTCAAGGTCCTTATAATTCAGTGTGAATGGGGCAAGTCATTTAACTGCCTCAGGTCCTTATTTCTTTATCTTTAAAATGAAGTAGAGGAGGGTTGAACTAACTCTCTGGTCCTTTCTTGTTGTAAAGGTATGGCCTCACAATGCTGTGATAGTCACAAAACACGACAATATTTCATTCGGATAACTTCAAGGGACAAGGGAGAATGGCTTGCTCTCCTTTTCCCGTGGCCCCTCACGAAGCTGGAAGCTTGAGGCAGTGGGAAAGTCTCATTACTATCGTCAGGATGATGGTTTCCCTGAAGGATCTGCTCCCCAATGATTATTCCCAGGGATGGGGAAGTAGAACAAAATTCCTATTTCAGAGTTCCTCCTAGCCTTAGAAATTCAGGACTGTTTACCATTTAAAGTCATTCACAACTTGGACCCAGTCAATTTTTCTATGGTTTCTAGTCAAAAGACTCCCACACTCATGCACTGTACACTCCAGCCAAACTGACCTTCTTACTGGTCTTCACTCACATAACGTGTCCTTCATGCCTAAAATGCTACTTTCCCTCCACATCTCTACCTCACAGAATTCCGAGCTTGCTCTAAGACTCAGCTCGAATGTCACCTTCTACAGAAAACCTATCCTGATCCCCACCATTGGTAGTTTCCTATGCCCACCCTGAATTCCAGGAAATTACTTTTTATATAATTATCTACATTCTATCCTGTCCCCAAGTCCCCTTTCCCCACCAAAAAAAGATGCAAGATCTTTGACTGCTAGGAGAATTTTGTTTTGCCTTGGCATCCCTAACACATAGTAGATGCTTAATAAGTATTTATTGAATTATTGAATGAAACAGATGTTTTGCCAGATTGGCTACATATAAGCTAACTAGAAATCAGGTTTAAAAAAGCAAAGACGTATGGCTCTTTCTTTGTATTTCATAGCATGTTAAACACAGGTACACTCAGGGTTCCTGGGGTCACCTAGGAAAACCTGACCGGGTTATTTATCTGCCCTCCTTGTCTGAAAGCCCCAACCACATACAGACTGAAAAAAATTATTAAGGCCCATACATGTCTTCTAACAGCGTTCACAATCTGGGCATGTGAGATTCCCAATGTTTGTTTAGGAAAAATAGAGATAATGTTATGGGCAGGTTAGACCTTTTGTTTTTTCCAGGCTTGGTACCCTAGAAATGGGATCCACACCGGAAGTCTCACAAAAGTCATTAACATCAATGAAAATAAACCCCTTCCCATGATTCTCCTTTTCAGAACAGCTAAGGCTAACAATTCTCAAAGCTGCTCCCCAGCTCAAAGAACAGCATTTCCTCAGCAGGATTCCCCTTTCCGTGTGAAATTTTCAAGTACAAATAACTCCACTTAAGGAATCAATTGAAAATTTACTTAGAAAAGCTTCCACACAGGTAACCACAAAGAAACAAATGTTGCATAGCATATTGAAGAGAAGTTGTATCATCTGAAAAAAAAAAATTAAGGATATCTTTTGGGGCAGCTAGGTGGCGCAGTGGTTAAAGCACCATCCCTGGATTCAGGAGTACCTGAGTTCAAATCCGGCCTCAGACACTTGACACTTACTAGCTGTGTGACCCTGGGCAAGTCACTTAACCCCCATTGCCTTAAAAAAAAAAAGGATATTTTTCATTAACAGCTGAGACTTGAAGTACCAGGTCTATCAACTATGGGGACATGAACAACTTAAACTTCAGATTCCTCACTTAAAAAAGGGTGCTAATATTCGTGCAGCCTACTTCATGAAAGAGCTGATGGGAAGGTGCTTTGTGATCTCTAAAGTAAAATACATTTAAATGGTTATCTTGAACTTCTTACACTTTTATTACTGTTATCATTATGCTATTTTATCAGTTGTCTTATGTTGGTCTTCAGGGACTCCATTTCCATTTCCATTTCTAAACACCACACAAACATTTTATCAGGTAATGCCAGATTGGAGAGGAGGGGAGATATATGTGGCTCGAGCTATCTATAGATATGTATACATACACATATAAATCACCTATCTGCATTTTATATAAATATAAATTACCACAATATTCTAGAATACACACAATCTCATGGGAAATGTATAGTTATCACTAGGGTGGGTAAAAAAGTATTGGAATTTCCATCTGAAATGACCATCCCCATCCCCCAACAAAAACCCAGGAAACATTGGAAATTTTTACCTCAAGAAGGAAACTAGCTCCCAACATTCACATTAATGACCAAAATAAAGCCAAAAAATATCTATTGGACATCCAGACATCTAGACCATGTCTAGAATCACTTTCATAATATTTTTTAATTAAAAAAAACTCCTCAAAATATCCAACTAATATGTTCTTCAAGATCTGCTTTTTTCTCTAAAAAAGTATAAGCTGGCATATTATAAATAGTATAGCACCATCTAGAGGTGGGTTTTGTTTTTTCAAGAAATCAAAAAAAGCCAAGACATGGACTCTTTCCATCACTGATGAAGAGTAGGTAAGTTTGGTGGGGAAAAAATGAGAGCATTAAGTGACAAGGCTCATGTGTCTTTGAGCAAATCCTTGAATCTCCTAGACTCAAGTTTTCTTCTTAAAATTGAGGGGAATGCATGAGAATTTTTCAGGTCTCTTCCAGCTCTAACTTCTCTGATTTTCTGGACATTGCTTCCTTTCTATTTTCCAATTATATTTCTCCCTGCCCTTTAGTATGGTTCAGTGACTCCTAGGAGAAAACTATGTAAGAGGTTGTACTAATGGTACCTAAAAAAAGGAAAAAGGAGAAAGAGACAGAGAGGGAGAGACAGAGAGACAGACACACAGAGAGATGGAGAGATAGACAGAGACAAAGAAAACAGACAGAGACAGAGAGACAGAGAGAGTGATAGAAAGGTAGCCAGGAAAAAACAACTTCTAAGTTATTTTGCTTCTACCACTCATTAAACTTACAACGCTAAACACCAGGGTGACAAAGAAAGGTTAAAACAACAGTTCTGACCTAAGTCTGCATCTAATAGAGAAAACTGCACACCAATAACTAGGCAGATACTTCAAGATATAGACAGCGCAGATGAGAGGTAATCTCTGAGAGAAGTGTGTGAATTGAGTAACATGTTTATATATATATATATATATATATATATATATATATATATATATATATATATATATATATATATATATGGTTTTAAACTTTAGTAGCTTAAAGCTACACTATGACTTTTGGAACTCTGTGTGTGAAGTTTTAAGCTTTAATAGGTTATATATTATTATTATATATTATATATATATATTACGTGCTCATGCCCTTCCCTCCTATGTACATATACACACATACATCATACATAGGTATATACACCAATGTAATGTGTGTATGTAATTTCTAACTTCTCTAAAAGGGTATTTCCTCACTAGGCATTCTCTTACACCAATGACACCCCATTTCCAATCATAAGAAACAACTCCCATTTTTTCACTTTTTTTTATTTTGGGGTGAGGCAGTTGGGGTTAAGTGATTTGCCCAAGGTCACACAGCTAGTTAAGTGTCAAGTGTCTGCGGCTGGATTTGAACTCAGGTCCTCCTGAATCCAGGGCCAGTGCTCTATCCACTGCACCACCTAGCTGCCCCAACAACTCGCATTTTTATAGCTAAGGTTGATGAAGCACTTTCTTCCCAATATCCCTGGGAGATAAGTAGTAAAAGTGTAATGAGGAAAGAGCTGCACACCAAGTCCCCTGTTCCTTCCTGGCCTGAGCCTATCCCATGGAACACCAAGCCTGTGCCCTGGCCACTTCCAGGGAAATATGTCGAAATGGTGAAAAGACCTAATAGGATATAGCAAAGTCTGGATACCACCCTCCTTGCTGCAGCTGTATCCTTTAAAAGGGAGACTCAGCACATGATTCAGAGACTCCTTAGAGTCTCCAAGGGTGACCAGTAGTTCTTCCTCCCTAGCCTAAAACTTCACAAATAACAATGGTTGTTACTCAAGGCAACAAGCACACAGCCTGAGTTAGCCGAGTTTGAGATAGAAGCAACTGGATCTTCCAGATCCTAACACTTTATGTTTCTTCCCGGGCAATTGGTGACTGTGTTTCAATCCCAAAATGAACACGTTTGACCTGGTGAGATGGAGAATTTGGGAGATCCTGGGTGTCTCCATAGATTAAGGTATCAACTGCCCAGAAGAATACCAGAGTTAGTACTTCCTGTTTAAGTTCTTCTGTCAACACCCATTTGTTGCTTCTGTGAGTATTAAGCATTAATTATAAGAGGGGAGAAAAAGCTACTTTATGCCTGATCCTTTGTTAGGCATCTTTCAACTTTCTCCCTTTGGGGGAGGGGAATAAGGCAGAGTGGGATAGATAGGAGCCAGGCCTAAACTTTGAGTAATTCTCCTCAAAAGTTCCACAGATTGTAGGTACTGGGCCTAATCACAGCCAGAATGTGTCTGAGGGAGGACTTGACTCCTCCCCCATGGCCATGCCCATGCCCGTTATCTGACATTTCCTCTTCGCCATCACAGGAATTAAATAAATGAAATTGTGTGTTTCCTTGTCTAAACTTAAAAGGCTTTCAATGGTTTGGTTTGGTTTGGTTTGAACGTGATTAATCATATCGATTGTCTTCCTAATGTTGCCACCATCCTAGGAGAAATTCAACTTGGAGGGGAAGCTAGGTGGCACAGTGGATAAAGCACCGGCTCTGGATTCAGGAGGACCTGAGTTCAAATCTGACCTCAGACACTTGACACTTACTAGCTGTGTGACCCTGGGCAAGTCACTTAACCCCCACTGCCCCACAAAAAGAAAAAAAAAAAAGAAAAAAATTCAACTTGGTCATTGCATATGATTTCTTGGATGAATTGCTATAGTCTGTTTGACAGGATTTTATTTCTAATCTAGGTTATTCTTCACTTTATCCTTCCCTGGTTTAGGTATTAGTACTATTTTTTTCTCATAAAAAGAGTCTGGTAGAACGCTTTCTTTCTCAATTATTTCAGAGTAATTTGTGTAATATTGGTAATGTTTTCATGAAGTTTGATAGAATTCTACCGTAAATAACTTAGTGGTGGTGTTGTGTGTTTTTTTATTCCCCCACCCTTTTGGTATTTCCTTTACGGCTAGTTCTACATCCTCTTCTGAGAGTGGCTTACGTATGATCTCTATTTGTTTTTCTCTTGGTTTGGTTATCTTAGAGTTTTGAAGGTTTCTTCTGGTTTGGTTGTCATTTTACCTTGTATATTTGCTATTCTGTTGGGTTTTTTTGCCCTCTTTTAAATCAAGTTGGCTAAAGGTAGGTCGGGAATTTTTTTTCTTAGCCCTTTTCAAAGAACTAACATGTCCTCAAAGAAGAAATATGAGAAGACAACTCCCCCAGTCCTCTGCCTACTTGGGAAATCTATGGGTATGGAATACTGCATTATATATATATATATCTTTTTCTTTTTCAAGATTGGATCTCCCAGGTTTAAAGTACACAGCCCCTCATAAGAAACTTTCACCTGCTTCAATTTTCCAAACTGGACTGATTAACTCCTCCTTAGACAGCCTAGTGTTCCTCCTCCACTGGGGGCTCACCATATTGGTAAAGGGCTCAGTTCAGTTACCACATTGGCTTTTGTTCTGCCATAGCTCCACACTCAATTGATACATCAGCCTCAGCCTTCTTACCAGCACAGAGAATAGGCACAACCACACTCAGCATGTTGTATTATTTTCAGATTTTTTCCAAAATATCGATCAGTTTAGCTGATTCTTTTTTCCTCTTCTTCCTCTGGTCCTCTGGGAAGAGCAGCTAGATGGCACAGTTGATAGAGTACCAGACCTGAAGCCAGGAAGACTCATCTCTGTGCGCTCAAAGCTAGCTTCAGACACTTACTAGCTGTGTGACCCTGGGCAAGTCAACCCTTTTGACTCAGTTTCCTCATCTGTAAAATGAGCTGGAGAAGGAAATGGAAAACCACTCCAAGTACTCTTATCAAAAAAACCCAAAATGGGGTCATGAAGAGCTGGACACAACTGACATGACTCAACAACCACCACCTTGGGGATGGGGGAAAGGGGAGATTACAGGGGGAAATTTAGGTGTTATGAAAAATAAAAGATAACAATATAAATTATGTATGAAAAGAATTATAGAGCAACAGAAAAAGCCCATGCTTTTCTTAGGATTCAGAAAAAATTGTCACTTGCTGTCCAGATAACCTGAGAGAACACAGAGAGGGTAGGTACCCCCTGGGCAGTTTCCATGGCAACCACTAGGCACCAGTCACATGTCTGATACCTTTAGTCAGAGCTTCCTGGACAAAGATCTGCAGTGGTCACAGGATTGATTGGAAGCCTGTCCTTGTAATAAAAGGGCTTAAAATATTGCAAACAATTTTCTCAAAGAAAAAGGGTTTTGGCCATCTGTACACACACGCGCATGGGTGAACTGATGCACAGGCCAACTGAAGCATTAAAAAAATGTTGTTTTTTTTTTTTTTACTGTAGCTGATGGATAAACTGAGGAAATCTAGCTCCTGTCCCCACCTCCTTTGTGATAAGTGATGAAATTCCACACGCTAAATTTACTTTTATTCTTGTTACTGCCTGAGAATAAAAGTTTCTTGAACAAAACAGGTAGTAATTGATCTCAGAACAAGGACAATATTATGTCACTTTTGTACATTGTCCTTTTAAAAGTGCTAATATGAGATTATAAACCATTTAGCCCAAAACTTTCTCATCCCATGGGAACAAGTACCATGCTGAGTACTGGAAAATCTGATGCACTTAAAAATCATACAAGGAGACAGCATGGTGCAGGTAGGTGGTGCAGTGGATAAAGCACTGGCCCTGGATTTAGGAGGACCTGAGTTCAAATCCAGCCTCAGACACTTGACACTTACTAGCTGTGTGACCTTGGGCAAGTCACTTAACCCTCATTGCTCTGCAAAAAAAGAAACCAAGGAGCTAGCATGATTATATAAAACTCCCAACATCATGGAACTCAGTAGGGCATCACAGAATGAATACTAGTTCAGGAGTGAAAATAAGAAACTTAAGGATGGTCAAGAATGAAATCTGAAGACCAGTTTGAAAAAAAGGGTTAAGACAAGCAATGATAATAGATTTCTAGCTAGAAGGATCCTGGGAGATCATCTAATTTCTCCCTCCTGATTTTCCTAGGACAACAGGCAGATTTGTTATGATGACAGATGTTATCGGAAGAGCACAAGAGAAAAGTGAGAACACCATGTCCCATATTCCTAGTGCAATAATTTTAAACCCATAACTTGGCTTTAATCTTCTTAGTCCACAGAAATTGGTGTAATTGTAAAGTCAGAATGCACTGTCAATGTGTGACTCTAGCCAAATCACTTAACCTCTGTCTTATTTTCTTCATCCGTAAAATGGGGGTGATAATAACAGTACCTTACCACCCAGGCTAAGGATCAGTTGAGGATCAAATAAGAAAATAATGATAAAGTGCTTAACATTGTGCTTGGACATGCTAGGCACTATATGTTATTATTATTAATTATCATTGTTTTCAATATCGCCTATTTGTGACAATTCTCTCATTTGAGCCCAGGGAGGGTAACTGCCAAGCCCAGTGCTGTACTTAAAGAGAGGTGAGGGTTACAAGACCTGATTTTATATGTCCACTTCACACTAGTGCTAAGACCCTGGGCAAGTGAACTTAGTCTCAGCTATAAAATCGGATGATAATATTTGTGAGGAAAGAAAAAGGGCTAGATCACATGACTACTTATTATTGTTGACTGACCTTTGGATCATACCACCAAGTAACGAGTGATTCAACTGAGACTAGAATTCAGGTCTTCTGCACTAATTAAGAATTGGATGATGTTTCAAAAAAGAAACAAAGAGCCCCTACTGATGCTACCCAGATCACTATCTATCGTTTCCATAGCTTAACTGGGGGAAAAATTGACTTAAATGTGCTATAAGCTATTTTAACAATGAAAATTGCAAATAAGACTGTTGTAAGCCAGAAACACTCAAAGATTTTTAGTTCTGCTAATATCAATTAATATTTATTCAAAACCCATGGGGGGAAAATTTAAGTAGTTGGTCGGTGGATCACATCTTCTAATTTTTGATGCAAGGATACGTATGTGGGCTATGTTACAAGACTTACTACAAGAAGCAGTCTGGGTCAAGAAAGAAATCAGCTAATTATACCATCTAATGAACAGTCATTTAGAAACACTCACTGCAAAGCTTTTTCAGCCCAGCTGATGAACACTCCTGTGAACAATCGGATATGCTTGGAGGGAGTTGGCCTAATAGCTATTCAGCAAAATTCTCTAATGGATGCTTCCTGGTTGCTTGGATAAACTGCTTCTCTGTTACAGCTTGTTAGAGACTGTTAGACCTAATCCCTTGAGAAAGGCAGCAGCCCACCCAAATTGGATTTCATTTGCGTTTGCTTTAGCCTCTTCAAGGAACGAATGATCTGAGCCCTAATCTCTGTGCCTTCTGTCCTCCATAATGAAGGTACCACTAATCTTCCCTAGCTCCAGAAGACTTCTGGGTATAGGTTCTTTCAAGAAATCTTTCAGTATGAAGAATGCACTTCCTTTAAATGAGGCATAGGTCTGCCTCCATGACTGCAGAACATCCAAAGAACTGATTCAAGAAGAGAAGAAATCATTCCCTTGGAGAAAGAATGCAGGCTTGGGTTCATGCTCAGAAAATATGAATGTAGGCGGATGCTTTTGACTTCTCCCAGAGCCCATCTTGGAACAGGGAGGAGTGGGAAGTATCAGTGATGGGCTGCACGGAGCTATCAGCACTCTTTCAGCCAGTCCCCCTGTTGTGGAAGTATGTACAGGCTGGGAACCACGGCAGTTCAAGCCTGGAGTAAGCCTATTGGTTTAACTCAAGGTGATCAAAACTGGATTAATCTCTACTCAAGTCCTGTTTATTTGTGATCCTCTGTTAAGAGCAAGGGGAGGAAAGAATCCTTGCTTTGGGGAAGGAAAGAAGACTAACAAAAGAGGTTTCACAAAGGGAGCACCTGAATGGAATCTTGAAGGATTTGGAGAGAAGGAGGAGGATAAAGAAAAAGAGGAGGAGAGGAAGAGGAGGAGAAGGGAAGGAGGACAAAGAGGAGGAGGAAGAAGAAGATGTGAAAGGGAAGTAAAAGATGATGCTTCAACATAGAATGTCCTATCAACATTCATTCTGATGGCAGCACAGGCAAGACAACAATGTTGGCTGACTTGGGCAACTGTGCAACATGGCATGTTTTTTTCAATGAACACATCCTTGTGCCTTGTGGAGTCCTGCCCCTCCCTTTGTAACAAGATGAAAAGTAAAGGAGGAAAGAAATGAAGACAGAGATGACTGAGGGATTATGAGAAAGTATCTTCACTATAGATTTAAACCCAGAAATATAAAACATTTGCTTCAAAGGGAGAATAACCACAATATTCTCTAAGAATAAAATGGTTTTGGGGGCAGCTAGGTGGCTCAGTAGATAAAGCACCGGCCCTGGATTCAGGAGGAACTGAGTTCAAATCCGACCTCAGACACTTGATACTAGCTGTGTGACCCTGGGCCAAGTCCCTTAACCCTCATTGCCCCACCAAAAAAAAAAAGAATAAAATGGTTTTTGGCATTTTTGTTTGTTTGGGGTTTTTTTTTGTTGTTGTCCTTTTTTTGCAGGGCAGTGAGGGTTAAGTGCCATGCCCAGGGTCACACAGCTAGTAAGTGTCAAGTGTCTGAGGCCAGATTTGAACTCAGGTCCTCCTGAATCCAGGGCAGGTGCTTTATCCACTGTGCCACCTAGCTGCCCCCAAATGTGATCTTTAAAATTAATTCAGCTTCCTATGTGTAAAGTCTAGAGATGGTGGCATAACTTAGTAGAAACAAAACTGGTCTCAGAGGTAAAAAGAAACCTAGGTTTGAGGGTTACCACATCAGGTGCTCTAGCCTCAGTTGGTTTATAACAACTGAGGCATAAAAAGACTTTGAAAAAGGGAACACACATTCTAAGTCATGTACATGTGCAACATTAAACAAAACAAGAGACACTATCAGAACAGCTTCCTCTTCTGTCTTCCACAGAAGGCTCTGCACATTGCAGTTTGGAGTATGTGAAAAGGAATGGATTAAGTGTGTATTTATATAAATAAGTAAGTGCCTACTGTGTGCTAGGTCTTGTCCTAAGCTCTTTACAAATGTTAGTTCATTGGTTCCTCACCACAACCATGGAACCACACCTCCCCACACAACTGTCACAACACCTCATTTTAAGGACTAACAGCGACTATATTCTTGGTCTCATTTTGTTGTCAGTTATTTCAGTTATGTCCAACTCTGCTTGGCCCCATTTGGAATTTTCTTGGCAGAGATGCTAGAGTGATTTGCCATTTTACACATGAGAAACTGAGGCAAACAGGGTTAAGTGACTTGCCCAAGATCACAGAGTAAGTATCTGAGGGCAGATCTGAACTCACTCAGGAAGATAAGGCTTCCTGACTCCAGGTGTGATATACTCTATACACTTTGCCACCTAAGTTGCCATATTTTTTTTAAAAAAAACTATTCTTCTTGGGGAATTTTGTTGTTGTTGTTGTTGTTGGAGTGAGGGGTCATCTGTGTTCTCTTTTGCAACATGGCTCATATGGAAATTTTTGCATGACCGCACATGTATAATCTATATCAAAGTCCTTGCCTTCTCAAGAAGGGGCCCGGGGAAATAGGAGAAAATGGAATTTGGAACCCAAAAATTATTTTTTAAAAAAATGTTAAAAAAATTTGCATGTAATTGAGGGGAAAAAATAAAGAATCAAAGCACTTCTTCCCATGTAAATCCCCAGCCAAAGAGAACTAACTTTCCTTCAAATAAGAGCGAGTAGGGTCTGTTGTAAAGCTAAACCAATTCTAGCAGATCCAGCCCCTTAAGAACAAGGGTCCCTAGGGGCAGCTAGGTGGCACAGTGGATAGAGCACTGGCCCTGGAGTCAGGAGGACCTGGGTTCAAATCTGACCTCAGACACTTAACACTTACTAGCTGTGTGACCCTGGGCAAGTCACTTAACCCCAATTGCCTCACCAAAAAAAAAAAACAACAAAGAAAGAACAAGGGTCCCATCCCTCCCTCCTAACCCTCCTCTCTCTTAACCATTGATGGGAATTTGAGGTGATAGAGTAGCTCCCTCCAGAATGAGCTCTCTAGATAAAACTGCTGTTCTGGTATCCAGATTGCCTGTGATTTTTCTCCTTTAATCTTTGTTATTAAGGATGTTTCTCTGCAAAGAGAGGGCAGATATAAAAGGAAAATAAAGAAAAGCTCACGACAAAAATTAAAAAAAAAATAAGCATTAAAAAATAAAAGAATGAAAAAGCAATCTTCTCAGAATTTCCTTTCAGTTGGAATTTGACACAGTATTGCCTCATAGTATGGAGGGAGCTGTGGCAGAGGATCCCTCAAGTTTCTTTCTCTGATCTACAATTTTCAGTGGCTGTAAGCCACTTCAACCAAGTCAATTCATTTCACAAAATGTTATTTGCCTCACCTACCAGAAGGTGGCAATATTTTATCATGCTTGTTTTCCAATCTAATTCTTCAAAAGCTTAAAATCCAAGGCAAAACAACTATCAGAGTACCTGTCATTTCTTTCTAAAGAGGAAAGTCATTATAAGACAAGGCAATGGCTGATTTTTTTCAAGAAGGAAAGAATACATGAGTCATGGATCTGTTAGCAGCATCAGACATTTATTTAGAACATGCACCCAAGGAGCAAGGAGAAATCATAGAGTTGGCTTCAAATCAAAAGCCAGGGATTTGGGGGTCCTGAAATAAGGGAAAAGCTAAAGAACAGATATGACTACTGAAGCTAGGAATAAAGAGGAAAGGGAGTGGGGACTGATTTCATTAGTACTAGGAACTCCCAAATGACAAAACTCCCATCTGTGAGGCAGGGCAGCAGCACAATCTCTGTGATTTGTAGTCTTAGATTCTTAGAAAATTAAAAACACTAAGTGATTTGACAAGGATCACTTGGCCAGGATAGAAATTGAACCCAGGTTTCCCGACTCCTAATCCAACGCTGAACTGCATTAAGATATTTGCAACATTTTAGTGAATTAACTCTTATGATCTAATCATTTTTAATAGAAACCATTATTTACATTTTATACTCCTCAAAGAAATAGTATAGTGTAATCCACAAAGGATTACAAATGGAGTACAGGGATATAATTTTGACCTTGGTTGAGTCCTCTCTGAAGACCAGCCCTGCCCCACCCACTCCATCCCCACCCCAATTAATAAGTATTGTGCTAAGGGGCAGCTAGATGGTGCAGTGGTTAAAGCACCGGCCCTGGATTCAGGAGTATCTGAGTTCAAATCCAGCCTCAGACACTTGACACTTACTAGCTGTGTGACCCTGGGCAAGTCACTTAACCCCCATTGCCTGCAAAAAAAAAAAATAAGTATTGTGCTAAGTACTGAAGACACAAGGGAAAAGGAAAAACATATTTCCCTCATGCAAGTCTTCAATTTCTTACTCCATATAAGGGAAAGTTTGTAAATGATTTCGAAGCTCTCTAACATTCTCTGGTCAACAATCTGTCTTGAAACTGTACAAGTTAATCCTAGCATCATTTTATACAGGGCAACAGATTAACACAAAGATCCCCTGAGTCAGAGTTTTTCAATTCTGTGGCCAGTTTACAATTTTTCATCCAGCATGTCCTGGACACCATGGTACAAGCAGGCAACTTCTCTACAGCTCTTGTTTGAGGTTGATCCTCGAGACCAGGGATTGCTTTTCCTTTTGTCTTGTGTCCCCAGAACTTTCTAAGAAATGCTTATTGAATGAAAGAATGGATGGATAGAAATTTTGACATTTTCAACAGATTTCTAGGGCATACTATGTGTAGTCTGTGCTAGCCAATGAAACAGAAAGGAAAACAACAAGTCATGAGGGGACCTTCCTCCCCAAACAATACTAATCCCCAAAGTAATAATATCAAGAGATAAAGATTACTGTTATTTACCTTCTACCAAAATACAGAACAAGAGCACTCCTATCTTTTCATAAACTATTTGTTTTTTGGTTTTTTGTTGGTTTTTTTTTTTTTTAGTGAGGCAATTGGGGTTAAGTGACTTGCCCAGGGTCACACAGCTAGTAAGTGTTAAGGGTCTGAGGCCAGATTTGAACTCAGGTACTCCTGACTCCAGGGCTGGTGCTCTATCCACTGCGCCACCTAACTGCCCCCTTCATAAACTATTAAAGTTCCTCCAGTCAGTTTGGAAGAAAGGAATTGTTTAACTTATAGTGTCTGAAATAGGGGTTCTTACTTGGGGTCTGTGTTTATCTTGTCCAACTATTTCAATATGACTGGTCTCTTCTGTACTCTCATGTGTTTTATTTCATACATTTATTCTGAGAAGGGGTCCACAGGTTTTATCAAATGCCAAAGGAATCCATGACCCCAAAAAGTTAAGAACTCCTGGCCTAAAGTGAGATTAGAGAATTACAGAAGGTAAAAAAAAAACTTCTTTCTACTGGCATAACTACTGAAGAAATGTTTCCTATGAAACTTCAGATAGACTTACTACTCAGTACTCCCAGGGATGCCAAAAAGGAAGGAAAGTGAAATTTTTTCTCACTTATTTCCGATGGGTTTTGAATGTGTCTGCTTTGAAACTGGGAGCGGTAGGAGATATGAAGGAGACATGATGGGCAACTAAGTGGCACAGTGCATAGAGTGCCAGGCCTGGAATCAAGAAGACCTCAGTTCAAATCTGGCCTCAGATGCTTACTAGCTGTTTGACTTTGGCCAAATGGCTTCACCCTGTTCGCCTCAGTTCCTCATCAGTAAAATGAGCTGCAGAAGGAAATGGTAAACTTCTCCAGTATCTTGACTAAGAAAACCCCAAAGCGGGTCATGAAGACTTGGACACAGATGAACAACAATTTGGATTATCCTTCCAGTTTCTTTCACCTTTATTATTCCAAGATTATGTGTACCTGTAGTTTCTGTTGGCAGAATGTAAATTCCTGAAGGACAAGAACTGATGATTCCTTGTATCCAAGCTCAGTGCCTAAAGTGCTGCTTAGGAAGTACTTGCAAATTGATGGATGGATGAAATGAGGGAAGGGCTTTGTAGAGGAAAATGCACATATACTTAAAGAAATAAGAGCAAAATGAACACTCATAGATTCACACAATTCTACTCAGCCATCATCTAATCCAAAGCCTATTCCCAAAATAATCCTCCTCCGACAGAACTAAGAGTGGGCATTCGGTCTGGGTGGGGAGAACCCATTTGAATTATTTGGAACAAGGCAGCAAGGTGATACAGTGGAGAGAGCATTGGTCTTGGAATCAGGCAGATTTACTTACCTCTGTGACCCTGAAAACTGTGGAGACTAAAGGGACACCTGGGTGGTACAGTGGATACAGTACTGGGTGTCAGGGAGACTCATGTTCCCGAATTCAAATTCAGCCCCAGACACTAGCTGTGTGACCCTGGGCAAGTCACTTCACCCTGTTTGCCTCAGTTTCCTCATCTACAAAATGAGCTGGAGAAAGAAATGGCAAAGCATTCTAGTATCTTTGCCAAGAAAACCCCAAATGAGATCACAAAGGGTCAGATGTGACTAAAATGACTCAAATGACAACAACAAATTCTTTGGAGGACTTTTCTGGTATCTAACTTAAATTTCCCTTTTTGTAATTTCCACCCCATTCATTGTTCTTAGTTTAGTCCTTTGAGGCAGGGCCAAACACAAGAAGCCTATGCCCTTTCCCATCTAGCAACGATTCAATAGTTGGGGGAATATAGCATATTTATAGTAGAGAACATTTCTTTCATGTGGGCTGGTTCATTCCTCAGCGCTTATCAAAGCTAAAATAACTATATTAATAATGGCATTCAAATCTAATCTTGAAAAAAAACACCAGTAAGTGAAAAAAGGAGTTTGTTTAAGCAGTCGGTACTGCTTGCATAGTGAAACATTAATTTTAGCCTCAGCACTATCTAGAAATCCAAAATATTTTCCTGTTCCGATAAAAAGAAAATGTTAGTGAGTTAGTCTTAATGAAGAAAAGTCGATACAGAATATCGAGTATACCATGCATACAACCCAAATGGCAACATGCCAGATCGTAATCCTTATGAATTGTTTTGCTATTATTGCTTATTTAGTGATTACTACCATATCTTCATGACTACAAATGATTAAAGGAGAAAATTGTATAATGGTAATGATAATAATGATAGCAGCTAACAGCCATGTGCCAGGCACCGTGCAAAATACTGTACAAACATTAGCTCATTGGGTCTCATAACAACCCTGAGAGGTAGGTGCTATCACTAGCCCCAGTTTAGATATGACGAAGCAGAGACAAACAGGTTAAGTCACTTCCCTAGCTAGTAAGTATCAGAGGTCAATATGAATTTGGGTCTTCCTGATTCCAAGCTCCACTGTACCACATGGTTGCCCCATTAGATAGAAATCTGGAATAATTAGCCACTAGAATATAGGTATAACAAGGGGCATAATTCATGAAATTTCTTCTAATTCTTACCTACTAGGTATATCAGCTAAGATTTGATCTTGTGTTAGCTGACAAAGCACTTACATGTTTATATGCTGTTCCAACAATTCATGGACAATCTTTTTTTTAATTTGACCCTCAACTTTCAAATAATTTATCTGAATGACACTTTAGGGGACCTAATTACCACATTTTCTCATTCTTTGATGTTTCATCTCTACAAAGTTATAAAGCCAAGGAAGACACCATAGATGAACAGTCCTCTTTGCATATAGTATTGTTTGTTTGTTTGTTTTGGTGAGGCAATTGGGGTTAAGGGACTTGCCCAGGGTCACACAGCTAGTAAGTGTTTTTTAGTGTCTGGGGCAGGATTTGAACTCAGGTCCTCCTGAATCCAAGGCCAGTGCTCTATCCATTGCGCCACCTAGCTGCCCCTTTGCATATAGTATTATTCAATAAATAGCCACTAATTTGTGGGTTTATTGTCCCCAGATTTCTCTGTATTCACTTCCATCTGCTTTGCTGATGTATCCTAAGGACCATCGGGAGGTACTTTCCAGTCATCTTGCATCAGAACCCACCTTCGTGTATTGCCCTGCCCTCCGCCCATTACAAAATGAGTTTTTCAATTTCTGTTTGTCTCCTTGCTGCTTAGTACACAGTAAATAACTAATACAGATCATTAGTCCTAATGCCTCATTGTCTTACAAATGAAAAACCAGAGAAGATGAGGCTTGCTCAAAGTCCCACAGGTCCTAAGTAGCAAAGCTGGGATTTGAACCCAAGGCCCTTGATTCCAGGCCAGGACACTAACTGCTTTCCCATTATCTATCCATTCACTTATTTAATTCAATGATCATTTAGATTTCTTTCAGCACTTACTCTGAGCTACAGTCTACATTTGTCGACAAGGGAGTTTCACTGGTCTAGCAGGAAGTCTGACATGTAGCAATAACAGAACTAACTGCTTATCAAGTGCTTTGAGGGCTACAAAATATCAGAGCTGAGAATTTGATTAAAAAAACAAACAAACCTGAGCTCAAGTCTAAGACTTTTTCCACTAGGAAACACCAAAAAAAAAAAAAAAGTGGTGAATGGATGAATGAATACATGCATACACACACACACACACTTCAAGATTGGTTAATTAAGGTGACAACCTTGGGTAGCTATTGTTGTATCCAGTTCCCACTCACCTTCACATCAGGAGTCAAGAAGACCTGAGTTCACATCTGACCTCAGACATGTCCTTAGCTGTATGACTTTGGGCAAGTCAATTAAACTCTCAGGCTCAACTTTCCTTATTTACAAAATGGGGATATTAATAGCACAAACTTCTTTGTTCTGAGGATCGAATGGAATTTGACTTGTAAAACATCGTGTAAACCATAAAACATTTCCTAATGCTGGTTATTACCTAGGGCCTAATCAATACCAAACATTCTGCTAAGATCAAAGGCAAGCAGTTCCTGCCCTCAAGAAGTTTATATTCAATAAGAGAGGGAGATGATGGGAGAAGAGAAATTATATAGAATGTACTGTGTTGCTTTACAAATATTATCTTATTTGATCCTGACATTTGTAGAATACCTACTCTGTGCCAAGCACTGTGTTAAATGATTTGCAAATCTCTCATATGATCCCCACAACAACACCACATGGTAGGCACTATCATTGTGCCCATTTTATTACTGAGGAAACTGAGTCAGGCAGTGGCTGAGTGACTTAACCCAAGGTCCACAGCTAGGAGAAATCTGAGGCTGTACTTGAACTCAGGTCTTCCTGACTCCAGGCTCAGTGCTGCAGTCACTACGCCACATACCTAGCTGCCCCAGAACATAAAGTAATTTAGAGAGGAAGAGAGTTCTAATAACTGGGGAGGTTGGAGGCCAACTGAAAAGTTATCAGTCCCAAAGAACAGCTCCTTCTTACATAATAATAGCTCACAATTATATAACAATTTGAGTGCTTTGCAAAAGCAAAATATTTTAAATCCATCTCTCATTTGAGCCTCAAATATTATTTCATCTCCTGCTATGATGACCTGCACTGGATCACGACAGCGAAAAAGCAGCAGCCAGAATTCTGAAGACCCCAAGGAGGTCTGGGAAATCAATGCCCTGGAACAGGGTCAAGTTTACTTCTTCTCTAATCCAGTATGGAGTCAATTGTAAGACATGAGGTCATCCTCATACCCCACAGTGCTCTCTCAGCCTCTGCCTTGACCTCTGTGCATCAATCACCTCCCATCAGGTAGTCTCAATTAGGGCTTCTTAAACCTTTTCCCTTTCTGTCCTAGAAATTTGTATGCAACCCCAGGTATATAGGTATATAAAATAGGGATAAAGAGCAAACATTTACTGCCAAATTTCTCATGACCCCCACATTCAGTTACCCCATATGGGGTCATGACCCACAGTCTAATAAGCTTTGGTCTAAATGGTCCAAGTCCTTTCTCGGATGCCCAAATCCTGTTGAGGTTTTCTGCTTGCAATAACAGGAAGAAACAATTAATTTCCCCTTTCACTTACCCAAAGGTAGAACTGTTTGGACAGGATCTAATGATTAACAAAAGCACTCATCTAGCCAGCCTCAGTGTTGATCTACCCTTGAAGGCAAATTAATCTCCCCAGAAGGAGATGCAGATAGATTTTATAACAGTGAATGGATAAAACGAACACAAGCAGCTCTGACGTCCCCATGCTTCCCCACCTCTCCCCGTTAATTCTGCGTTCCTGCTTCTGGGCTTTCTGAGACAAAACCTTGGGCCAGCAGCATATCTCGTTGCTCTTTATGGTGGGGAGAGAGAAGCCAAATTAGGTTGAATACAAGCAATTAAGGTCCAAGGTACAGGGTATCCAAAGAGACCAGTTATTATGGTTGTTGTAGGTAATGACAATCTTAGATAGTTCTTAAACCAAGAATATTCTTGTGATGCTTTAAAACTTTTCCTTCTTTTTCTGTTAGCACAACTTTGACAAATGTCAACATATGTTCACACAAAAATGAACCAAGGGGCAGCTAAGTGGCGCAGTGGATAGAGCACCGGCCCTGGATTCAGCAGGACCAGATTTCAAATCTGGCCTCAGACACTTGCTACTTACTAGCTGTGTGACCCTGGGCAAGTCACTTAACCCCAATTGCCTCAGCAAAACAAACAAAAAAGAATTAACCAAGACAAAAAGAGGCTGTGAAGTTGATACTGTGAAGTTGGATTACTTTAAGTAGAGAATGAATTCTTTCAAAAGGTCCAATACAGCTCTGCTTTTCTAGGTCTCCTTTTCAACTTTCCTTCTGCCCTGATGATTTTTTCTTTTGCTTTTTTCCTCATATCACTATTACTATCACTATTACTCTTCCATCCTCAGTAAAAGCCCTGTAAAAGGTGAGCAAAGCAAATTAGAGCAGCTTTCAGAAAGACCTGCATTATTGCTTCCAATTCTAAATAGAAAACTCTAACAATGTGGGGGTTTTTTAGGCCAGGAATGTCATATACATTAGGCATAAGCCTAGTTAGCGTTTCAGCTCTTTTATTAGTACTACTACTAATAGGAATAGGAACAATATCATGTTTGTATGACACATTACAATTTACAAAGTTCTTTCCCTTAATAACCATGTAGCAAATAGTGCATTTTTATGGGCCCAGACTTGTAACTTCTTCTGTCAGTCAATATACATTTATTATTAAGTGTTTATTATGTGCCAGGAACTGTGCTAAGCCCTAGGGATACAAACAAAGGCAAAAGAGAGTCCTCGGTTCTCAATGAGCTCAGCCTAATGGGGAAGCCAACATTCTAACATCCAAGTACAAGGAAGATATTTGTTGTTCAGTTGCTTCAGTCATGTCTAATTCTTTGTGGTCCTATTTTGGGCTCTTCTTGGCAAAGATACTGGAGTGGTTTGTCATTTCCTTCTCCATCTCATTTGACAGATGAAGAGACTGAGGAAGATGGGGTGAAGTGACTTGCCCAAGGGTCATACAGGTAGTAAGTGTTGGAGGCCAAATTTGAACTCAGGAAGCTGAGTCTTCTTGACTCCAGGCCCAGCACTCTAAGCACTATGGTGCCACCTAGCAACCATCACAAGCAAGATATAGACAAGATAAATGTGGAAGGAATCAAAAGAGGGAAGGCACTGGAATTAAGGATGACAGGGAAAAGCTTCAGTCATTTTTCACTGATGTCAATAGGACTTTAAAACAGGGGCTCTTCACCCTTTTTTTGTGTCACAGACCTCACACCATCCCCTACCTTGGGAAGTTGTGGTGAAGCCTATGGGCTCCTTCTCAGAATAATGTTGTTTAACTGCATACAATAAAGATACAGGATTACAAAAGGAACCCATTATATTAACGCAATATTTCGTTCACAGGCATCATAAGAACCAACTCCTGGGTGATCACTTATGGTGGCCAAGGAGTTAAACTGGCTGGAAGACCCAGGTGGTGAGTGAGGTAGCAGGCTTAGGTAAGAACTGGCTCAGGGCCAAGGGTGTTGAATCTGATAACACACCTGCAGGCTTAAGGGGAGCTGGGAGGCCAGTTCATCTGTTCCTTTCCCAAGCCTGGCTTGGCAGAGACCTGAGTGCTGCTTATATGGGAGACTATTGCAAACTGGGCTGGTGAAGGAGGAGAGAGAAACACCTTAGGGAAAAGGTGTTGATCTCATTTTTGTAAAAAGTAAAGCATAAGAGGGGCAGCTAGGTGCAGTGAATAGAGCACCAGCCCTGGAGTCAGGAGTACCTGAGTTCAAATCCGGCCTCAGACACTTAACACTTACTAGCTGTGTGACCCTGGGCAAGTCACTTAACCCCAATTGCCTCACTAAAAAAAAAATAAAGCATAAGAGAGACGTTTGTTGTTGTTCAGTCATTTTTCAGTAATGTCCAACTCTTCATGACCTCCCATTTGGGGTTTTCTTGGCAAAGATACTTGAGCAGTTTGCCATTTCCTTCTCCCACCCATTTGACAGATGAGAAAACTGAGACAAACTTGGTTAAGTCACTTGCCCAGGCTTACACAGCTGGCAAATGTCTGAGGCCAAATTTGAACTCATAAAAACAAGTCTTCCTGATTCCATGCCCAGTATTCTACCCACTGAAATAGCTGTCCTTATTTATCTCATCTCATGGGGGAAATTGAATTCAAAGAGAACAGGCCAACCACAAGATATACTATAATAACCTTATAGTGCAGGTCTGGAGAAAGTCCTAGAGGAGGCTCAGTGGGGCAGTGAGGAGAGGGGCTAGATGGGAAGGTGCCAGGTCCCATGAGAGGGAAGGAGGTTATAGGAAGAAATTATAGTAAGATTATGTAGGCATGCATGCATGCATGCATGTGTGTATAGGCATATATACATATGTACACATATGTATGTGCATACTTATTATATTACATCAATACAATACAATACAATACAAACACAAATACAATACAGTAAAAAAAAATTAAGGCTTTCCTTGCTGTTTCCATGGGATTGTTAGAGGTAAGGTCATGTAACCATGCAGACCATGGTTTAATATCAGAATCACAGAACCTCAAGAGCTGAAAAAAGATGTTGGAGGCCACTGGGTCCAGCCTGTAACCTGACTACATGTAGCCCAGTTGGTAACCCATCCCCACCTAGCTTGTACACTATATCCGACATCTCAGGATTTAGTTCAATCTTGATGACCCTTCAACTAACCTTTGCTTAAAATGTGTGCTTGGGAACCCACTACCTCCTAAGGCTCCCCATTCAGGAAAAAAAAAAACCCACAGAGTTTTAAGAGTTGAAAGACACTTCCCTGGCTAGCTAGTCCAAGCCATATCTGAAAAAGAATCAGCAATAAGTCTGATTAAAGACTTGAGGTGAAACCCATCATTTCCCAAGAAAGCCCAAGATATTTGGGGACATTTCTAATAGTAGGAAGTTCTTCCTTTACATGAAGTCAAAAAAATCTACATCATAAAGCATCCCCCCCACTCCCAACCCTCCTAGTGGGTTCCTAATTTTGCCCTCATGAGACCAAGAAAGCCAGTCTAATTCATGAGATAAAATTCATAAGGCACTTGTAAGCACAATGCCTAGAAGATAGTAGGTGCTTAATAAATGCTTGTTTCCAGGGAAGCTAGGTAGCGCAGTGGATAGAGCACTGGCCCTGGATTCAGGAGGACCTGAGTTCAAATCCAGGCTCAGACACTTACTAGCTGTGTGACCTTGGGCAAGTCACTTAACCCTAATTGCCCTGCCAAAAAAGAGCTTATTACATGCCAGGAACTTGTGCTAAACACTGGCTTTCTGTCACATTTCGTAACATTTACGTTCAAAGGCTCCCAACAGGATCCACATGGGCTCTTGGAACCAAGGAGGTTTCTGCTACTCTTTGAATAAGAGGAAGGAGATGACTTAGTAGGTAGGGAAACAAGAGACACTTCTAGCATATGGTATAGTTAATAATACCATTATTAACAGCACATATATGTATATGTTATATGCATATATAATATTGAGAATTTTCCAAAAAGCGAGAGACTCTAAAAATTGCCCAGGTTTAACCTACTCCCCTCCCTCCCTCCCCCCCCCCCCAACAGATGAAGAACCTGAGGAGCAAAAGATGAGCTGACACACACAACTGGTCCAAGGCTCAGACCAGAACCCAGGTAAGATGACTGGGTATTGAGGACTGAGCATGGCTGGCAGAAGCAAGCTGGCACAGAAGAAAGAGGATTCAAGTACAATGAGGAACCAGCCCTGGTCCTCAAGAAGGAAGAGATATTTTACGAGGTAATGGCAGATAAGCAACTTTGACAACAAAGATAAGGAGGAAGTAAATGAGAAGAGTGACGATATGGAATCAGAGTGGTCCAGAAGATACCTACTTTTTAGACATGGGTTAAAATTGGAATTCGTTTTGCTTTTTGTTTTGGGTCCCCCAGCACACTTTTGAATCTAGAAGCAATCAGATGTAAGGAAAGCTCATTGGACAACTCTTCCATTCATCAGCAATGAGATCTAGGACAAGACATGTCCCCAAAATGAATTTCAGTTTCTTTGTCTGTAACATAAAACTTGGTGATCGCTAAGGTCTCTTCTGATTCTAACCTTGTGTGATGTTCCTAGAAGGATTCCTTGCCCTGGGGAGATGAGAATGAAGACAGAAATGTCTAATGATGTTGCAATTGTTGGGGGAAAAAAAACCTCAAAAGATTATCTGACTCATGACCTTGAAAAAAAATTTTTAAGAGAAACATAAACCACAGTGAAGATAGATACAAACTGAAAGATCATCTAGTCTATGCTCTTTGTCCATTTGACAGAGAAGATACAAACAGAGGGTGCATGTAGTCAAAAGATTACTAGATTTGGGCTCCAATGGCTTGAGGTCAAATCCTTCCTATGCTGCCCTGCTGCCAAGTGTGACTCGCTTGCTTAGAATTGTTTCCTTATTTGTAAAAATAAAGGGTTGGATGAGACGATCTCTAAGGTTTCTGTGATCTTCTGATACCACCTAGGAAATAACAGGTGGAGGGAGAAGCTACACTCCTACATTTGAGTCCTCTACAATCCTGCATAAAGTCTGTCCAAAAAAAAAAAAGAAAAGAAAAGAAAAGAAAAAGAAAATCTCTTCTTTAGCAACTGTGATCAACGCTGTGTGTCCAAGCACTTTGTTGTCCAAATGTCCATCCTCCATCACCAGGTAATCTCTTCCTCCTCTGTTGCCATTAATCTCTAGCTATATTTACACTGGGCTATTTCACTAATGTTTGGAGGAAGGTGGCTCAGATATAACAAACAGAACATTGTCTGAGTGTTTGATCAACATAAATGTCATTGATACATCACATCTGTTCTCTACCTTAGAGCACAGGTAGAAATGCAAAGTAAGGTCTAGAGCTTTTCTGTTCTTTTAGAGCTTAAAATATCTAGGAAGGAAATTTCATTCAGGGGGAAGGAGGAGAGTGTAGAAGAGGAGAGGTGGCTGCTAAAAGAGGCAGGTGGGCTCAGCTCACTTAAAGACCACATCCAGACATACAGATGCAAGACCACGCTTATGTAGGAAACACCTCTCTCTTCTCTCCTAGTTTCCTAGTGCCAGCCCCTTAAAAGGCACAGACTGAAACTTAGTTCTGCAACATTCTATGAAAGGCAGCCTGGCTATCTTGAGGTTTCTAATCGAAAGAGCTAGTTCCTGATTTTTGCTGGGGCTGAAGTCATCAGGACTCGGGCAGCCTCTGTGCATTTTAGTTTGGAGAGAAATGGATTTTCAAGGACTTCAGCAAGAAGCTTTTCTTAAATGAGGGGGTATCTCATGCCTTCAAGAGAGAGGACTACAGGAGAAAAGTAAGTAAAAGAATCATTTTAGATCATTTTAAGAGTGTCCTATGATAATGCATACTGGGGGAATAAGATGCAACTGAGATGAGCTGCCGGTCTTTTCCTAAGTGCTTTGTGTTCCTGAAATCTGTCCGGCTGTTGTCTAAATGGAGATGTCCATGTAATACATACAAAAAAGCTTTTAGACTCAGTGGCTGAATCTGGGGAAAAAAAAGACAGACATCTTCCACTGCCTTAAGATACATAATATGGCTCTCTGTCAAAGCAGCTGTGGTTTTTTTTATACCTAACAGAAAGGTATGTTAAAGACAGCTTGATAGATCTTTGCAGAAATATAACAATTGCTGCATAAAGGCATGCTTTTAATTTTTCTAACCTACTATTTTGAAACTACAAGACATCAATATTCATCCACTGGGTGCAGTAACAAGGGCATCTGATTTGACGACAAAGGACCTGAAATCGAATCCTGACTGTTATGCGTTAATTGTGAGATATTGGGCAAGTCATTTTGTTTCTCTGGGATTAAGTTTCCTGTTTTGTAAAATGAGGGCTTTGAATTAGATGATCTTTGAGGTTCCTTTCAACTCTTAAAACCTATGTACATGTGGGTATGCATATATACACAAACATATGTGTATATATGTGCACATATATACACATACATATACAAAGAAACAAAAAGAGTCACTCCCAGTAAGACTGAACATTTTTGTAAATGTAGATAGTGAGTGTATGTGTAGATACAGCACTTTGTTTGGGTGACTATGAGAAATGAACTTGTACTAGCAAAACTGGGAGAGGACAAGAACAAAGGAAAATTATAATCCAAATAAACAGTCCCATTTAACTGCAAAGATGTGGAGGACCTGGATTTTAACCTCAGCAAGGCCATTTGATCAGGGGCCAGTTCCTTCACCTCTGAAGCTCAGTTTCCCTAACTGTAAAATGAGTAGGTTCAACTAGGTAACCACCCAGGGCCAGGTTGCAATCAATGATCCGCAGTAAGTGAGGTAGCAATACAGTTCTGTGTCTGTGCTGTTCATAAGGAAAGAGAAATCAGGAAGTGCACAGAGGAAAAGGTTGAGCCCTAGAGATTCCTAGTTGTAGAAAGTCAGAATGGGAAGGGCTTTAGAGAACACTGGCTTTGGGGTCCAATCCCAGCCCTGCTACTTATTACCTCTGTGACCAGATCATCTTTCAAGACCACAGTTTTCTCATCTAAGAAGGAAGGGGTTAGACTAAGTGACCTTTAAGATACCTTCCAGCAACAAAAACCTCAGAATCTTCTGAAAGCCAAGACCACCTAATTCATATCCTTTCTTTTGTCTTTTTTTTTACTTTTTTTTTTGTGGGGCAATGAAGGTTAAGTGACTTGTCCAGGGTCACACAGCTAATAAGTAAGTGTCAAGTGTCTGAGGCCGCATTTGAACTCAGGTCCTCCTGAATCCAGGGCCAGTGCTCTATCCACCATATCACCTAGCTGCCCCCCATTTCCTTCCTTTTACTTGAGTCAGCTGAGCCCAAGGAAGCACCATGGCAAACACACCATCAATAAAACACATTAGCCGGAGGACCCAGGAACTGGATTAGAGACTGGGTCTGCGATTTCAGTGGTATGTTGAGGAAATCCCCTTTATCAATGCACACCTTCACCTTCTCTGCAATCTAAACATAGTCTCACAGGGTTGCCTGGAGCTATGAGAGGTTAGGTGACTTGTCCAGGGCCATTCAGCAGGTACAGGATTTGAACCCAGATATTTCTGGCTTTGTGACACCGCTCCCCACCTCTGTCCACTGCACACTGATGGAAAAAAGTTATGAACAAGTAACATAAAAATACATTTAGTATAGGGTTGTTGTTTTTCAAATCCTATCCTAACTCAAACCTTTTCCGGTTCCATCTTATATGCCCCCCTAATAGAACGAAAGAAATGAGAAGGCAGGGACTGGTGTATTTGGTTGGTTTGTTTGGGTATCCCCAGCTCCCGGTATTCTACTTTGCACACACTGTGCTCAATATATCGAACAAATGATATGTTTGTATCTATATATTTCAGTTTAATACTATGGCCTTAAGGGCAGAAAGGAAAGAGAAAGAAGGGAAGGAACAGACTTAGAAGGTGGAAGGTGTGAGCATATTTCCTACCAATGTTTATTTGCTTGGGTCTGAGGCTCACCCCAACCACCACCACCACCATGGTAGCCTTCCTTCACTAGTGTGACAATGCTCTGACTTACACACAGTCCCTCCTCCTTCTTATCTCCAATTTGATCTCTTTGATCAATCCCTCAAATAGTCTTTACTGGAAATGGAGTGAAATTCTTGTTTTTTTCTTCACCACATCAACAGAACTGACCAGGCATTCCTGGTATACAGCAACAAGAACAATCACCCCCACCAAAAAAAAAAGCATTTATCAGGGGGCTACTGTGGGCAAAGTATCATACAAACTGAGAGCTAGGGATACACAAAGAAATCAAACATCACAGCCCCTGCTTCTCCTTTCTTTCACTTTAGTGAGGGAAGGGGAGGTGGCCCCTGACAAGTAAATGAGTCAGTTTGAGTGAGGCTGAGTGCCTCCAGGACCTGGAACCTGAGATAGAAATGCTAAGAGGTAGAAGTGAGGGGGGAATGCACCACGGGCATGCTTACAAGCCTGGGTGAAGACTAAGACACAACTGGGAGACAGAAGGGCATGTCCAGGGCAGAGGGAGCCAGTCTGGCTGGAATGTGGAAGACATGAAAGGGAGTAAGTCAGAAAGTCTATGAAGGATTTGCATTTTATCTTGGAGGGAGCAGGGGCCCAAGGAAGGCGGCTCATACGGTTGTGGAATGTGCTTTAGAAAGATTATTTCTTAGCCTGGAAAATTAATGGGAGAAGCTTTCAGCCTCAGAATCAGACCTGTACCTCAAATAACAACCCACTTTTTAAAAGTCCTGATAAAAATGAGTCATCCTCATTGTCTTTAGCTAATAAATAGAATAAAGCCCAAAAGATAAAATTATATTCTTTCTTATGAGCTGTGTGACTGGGCAATTGCCATCTGCCTCAGTTTCTTCATCTGTGTAACAGGAATAACCATCGCACCTCCCTTTCAGGGCTGCTGTGAAGGATCAAATGATATATTTGTAAAGTGCTTTTGGAACCTTAAAACACTATATAAATGCTACCATTATCTTTATTTCCTCAAACATTTAGGTTTCACGAGGTAGAAAGACACTGAAGAAGTCCTCTAGGGTAACTTCCCCGTTTTACAGACAATGAAACTAAGGCCCAAAGAGGGCCATGTAATAACAATGACTGTCATATATGATTATCAGCTCCTTGAGACCAAGGGCTAGCTTTTGCCTTTCTTTGTATACCTGGTATGCAGCGGGTGCTTAATAAATGCTCATTGGCCTGACAATATGGAGCAGAGTACTTTAAGGTTTACAAAGCATAATGTATGTATGTGCTGCGTGTCTGTATGTACATCTATACATATGGACACGCAAACCCTCCAAGGTCCCCAAGCTGCCAGTCTTTCCAGAACTACGAATAATAAGTGTTCACATTCTTATATTGCTTAAAGGTTGAGAACATGTGCAGTCTTATCTTAATTGATCCTCAACAATCCCTGGGAGGTAAGCTTTATAGATGCTATCATGCATTTTACTTGGAAATAACAGAGTTTAAAAGAAAATAGTGGCTATTTTCTAAAAATGAAGAGGTATAAAAGGTAAAAACAGTTGGAAAATTGGAGTTGCCCATATCAACTCTCTGTGTCAAAGTATTTTCTGATTTCATTGGGTCTCAAAGGGTCCTGTGAAGCCAAACACACACCCCTCGCTATAAAGATGAGGAAACTGAGTCACAGGGATATAGAATACGTCTGAGTTACATAACTGTGTCCCCAAGGAGGATCTGAACCCAGGCAACATTGGGTTCTCCAGAACAAGTACTCTTCCCACTGTGGCACACTGGGCTACCACCCCTATAGTAGCTCAATAATTGTTTGTTATGACTCACCACTCTTACCAGATACTAAGAACCCTGAGACCAGAGCATGCCATTCAATCCCCCTCTGACAAAAACATGCAAAGTCTTTATACTTGTATTTCTTACTGGGGTCTCATTCCAGTAGATAAACCAAATATCTGTTCCCTTAACAGTCCTGACGACAAGGACCTGAACTCTAAGGTTATTGTGGGATAAGAAAGAATCTAAAAGGGAAGGTTAGATTCTGGATTGTTTTCTAACTCAGGTCTAGGTCATGACTGGGGTGGGTGATGGGCAGGGAAGAACTTGTCCTACCAGATTGGCTGCTTTTTTGAGGAGGCACCTGAGGCAGAGGCTGATTGTCCCAGGCCACCACTAGTTCACAGCCCTACAGAGATTAGCATGCACATTTCCCATTTCCCAGCACCGCCCCCCCTTCTTTTTTTACTTAAAATAAATGTGTAGTTGTACTTTGACAAGCTTTTTGCCAATTATGATCTTTTTTTTTCCCCATGGGGATTTTCCAAGTGCCTAAAAATTTTCTAAGAGGCTGTGGGGGGCAGCTAGGTGGCGCAGTGGATGAAGCACTGGCCCCGGATTCGGGAGGACCTGAGTTCAGAGCCAGCCTCAGACACTTGACACTTACTAGCTGTGTGACCCTGGGCAAGTCACTTAACCCTCATTGCCCTGCAAAAAAAAAAAAAAAAAAAAAAAGAAAAGAGGCTGTGCCAAGAGTAGCTGGGATCAGAAGGGTGCCCAGGAAGGAGTTAACTGCCAACAGCTGATCCATGACATGAAGTTAACACGAGCAAGTGTTTATCCCGTCAGGGGGTAAGGAGGCTCATGTTCCGGTCCAACCATCCCATCTTAGAAACAAGGAAACTGAGACCTGGGGGGTGGGGTGGTGGGGAAGTACCTTTGACTAGGGATGTGGATACCTACAAGATACAGAGAGAAAGTAACTTTAGAGGAGAAGGCATTGGCAGCTGGGGGAGCCAGGAAGGACTCCCACCCCTAGAATGTGGATACTCGAACTGTCTAGAAAGGAGCCTGAGATGCTAAAAGGAGAGGAGAGAGCATGAGGGGGAGCCAATGCATCTATCAAACATTTTGTTAGTTCTTATTATGTAGGAAGAACTCAGCTGGGAATGAATGAATGAATGAATGAATGAATGAATGAATGAATGAATGAACGATCAATCAACCATCAATCAATCAACCAATCAATGATTCTGTGCTAAGCTCTGGGGATACAATTAGAAAAGTCCCTCAGTCTCTGTTCTTAAAAAGTGTATATTCTAAAGGGGAAGACAACACACATGAAAGGTTTCAGCTGCAAAGATAGAGAGGAGAGATACTAAGATTATAGGATCATATATCTAAAGGAAGAAGAGACTCATCTAATCAGTCCTGCTCCTTTTACAAGGATACTCAGGCCCTTTGTTGTCATTCAGTCATGTCCAACTCTTCATAACCCCAATTGAGGTTTTCTTACCACTTCCTTTTCCAGCTTGACAGATGAGGAAACTGAGGCAAACTGGGTGAAGTGACTTACCCAGGGTCACACGGCCACTAAGAGTCTGAGGTCATATTTGAACTCAGGAAGATGAATCTTTCTGACTTTCAGGCCGTTTGCTGGGCACTATAGCGCCATCTAGTGCCCATCTTACATTGTATCATATACCTTGAGGAGTGATCTATAAGAGGAACATGGCAGAAACACAGATAACCATGATGCAAGTCCATCGTGTTTTTGCAAGAGCAAATACTATGTGAGTGGGATGGGAGGGGAGAATTAGGAGTGGCTTCTTGGAAGAAGAACCATGTGAGCCAGTGAGAAAATAAGGCAAAAGGAGAAGGGAGGAAATTCTAGATATGGGGAATAGGCTAAGCAAAAGTTTACAAGCAGGAAAGTTCGGAGCACATCTGACCAACAGATTAGTCCAGATGTGTGAGGGTAAAAGGAGGTGAATGCACAGGTAGGCTGGCACCAGACTATGGAAGTTCTTGAAAGCCAAGCAAAGAGGTCTAAACTCTTTTGGGAGACCATAGGATATCCCTAAAGATTTTTTGACCTGAGGGGTGACATGACCAAATCTACATTTAAGAAAAGATATTATAGCAGTCAGAGAGGTGGAAAGTGGAGGTTGGAGGCAGAAAGATCTGTTAGGAGGCTAATGGAAAATTCCAGGCACATGCTAGTAAGGGCTCGTCCTTAGGAGGGAAGTAAGAATAGGGACCACTGAGTGGAGCTGGCAACTGCTATGAGAAAAGTTAGGGAACGCGATGGGCAACTAGGTGGCACAGTGGATAAAGTGCTAGGTCTAGAGTCAGGAAAACTCATCTTCCTGAGTTCAAATCCAGTCCCAGCCTCAGGTGTGTGACCCTGAGCAAGTCATTTAGTCCTGTTTGCATCAGTTTCCTTATCTGTCAAATGAGTTGGAGAAGGTAAACCACTGGGGTGGCAAAACACTCCGGTGTCTCTTCCAAGAAAACCCCAAATGAGGTGACAAAGAGTCAGACATGACTGAAAAATGACTAAACAATAGAGGGTCCCTTTCAGCCCTAAATCTATGAGTGTATGTGTGTATGTGTATATGAGTGTATGTATGTATAATATATATTATCTATCCCCAGTGTATAGCACAAAAAAGTATTTGGTATATATTTATTGATTTAAATTAACATAATATGTAGGGTATTCCTAAAGTCTCTTTGTGATATAAGAAATCACCCAACAAATAGCAAAGTGGGTTCTTTTGTTTGTTTTTGTTTTTGTTTTTGTTTTTCAGGGCAAAGAGGGTTAAGTGACTTGCCCAGGGTCACACAGCTAGTAAGTGTTGAGTGTTTCAGGCCAGATTTGAACTCAGGTCCTCCTGAATCCAGGGCCAGTGCTTTATCCACTGCACCACCTAGCTGCCCCCTTAAATAGCAAAGTTTTAAAGAACAATTTGTTAAAGTACTACCATTCGAATCTCCACACCTCACAATATTTTTATGCTTGTCACATAATCTTAGAATCTGAGTTGGAAGGGACCACAGAGCCCACCTAGTTCAGCATACACCTAAAAAAAGAATTCCCTACAACAGAGTGGTCATTCAGTCTCCAGTTAGGAAGAACTCACTCCCTTCTTTCCTCACATTGGCATTTCCCCTTTTTCCTTATGCTCACAGCATAGTGGACAAAGGACCAGCCTCCCAAGACAGAAAGATCTGAGTTCAAGTTCTGATTGAACTCATACTAGCTATAAAGAATGCATGGGGCAGCTAGGTGGCACAGTGTATAAGGCACTGGCCCTGGATTCAAGAGGACCTGAGTTCACATACGGCCTCAGACACTTAAAACTTACTAGCTCTGTGACCCTAGGCAAGTCACTTAACCCCAATTGCCTCACTAAAAACAAGCAAACAAAAACAACAACAACAACAAGAAGAATGCATGGACCTGCTCCAGAGTTCTCAGCATCCATGCAATCATCGTTCCTCATTCCTATCCCTAAAGCTACATTTATAACTTTTTGACCTCCTTCCATGGTTCTTAGCTCTGCCCACAGGGGTCATAAAGAACTACACTAATCCCTATGCGAGCCTTCTAAATGTGATTTTCCATCCAAGTCTTCTCTTCTCCAAGTTAAATATTCTAGTTCCTTCAACCCATCCACACATGGCATGAATTTAATACCATTTTCTTTCCTGGTGCTGCTGTTCTGGAAACTCTCCAAGTTATGAGTGCTGTTCCTAAAATGTGGCCCCCAGACCTGAACATGCAAAATAGAATTAACTTATACTCAATCAAGTAATACTCTATCTCATTTCTAGCCCAATAAAAACATGCACCAAGTGATGTTCAGTGACTTACTCACAACTTACATTGGTGGCCCTAGACCTCAGGGCCTGTAAACATGCTAGACGGAATCATTTCCCAGCTACATCCAAAGGGAAATTAAATTTGATTTTAAAGTTCCTCAAGCACCCTGACTGTAGAAAACACTTACAAATTTAGTATGTCATCCACACTGGTCATTTAATCTATATTATTTCTTAGCCACAGGAACTGCCAACTATTACCCGAGGAGAATACTGGTTAGTTGGTGACACTACAATGTTTACAGCCCAATTTTTAGACCTGAGAGAGGAAGAGAAACAGTGTGATCCAAGATGAAATACACACTTAGAAAACCTAAGAGGAGCTGATGTACTTATGACTACATACCTAAAAAAAAGAGAGAAAGATTGTGCACCAAATTCAGGTAGCCAAGGGGTGCCGCAGTGCCAGGCCTGGAGTCAGGAATATCTGAGATCAAGCCTGGTCTCAGTCACTTATTAGCTATGTGACCTTGGGCATGTCACTTAACCTCTGCCTCAGTTTTCTCATCTGTCATATGGGGATGATAATAGCACCTACCTTTCGGAGTTGCTGTGAGGATCATTTATATAGCACATTGCAGAGATGCGATAACAATGTTAGCTATTACTATTATTATTACTAAATCTGTATGAACTATCGCAGCTAATCTGCCCAGTCACATGGGGAGCTTGGAGGAATATAATCTTCCAAAGTTCATGCTAATGAGCCAGTAAGTGTTTTAATCGGCTTTTCAATGGCCTATGTGTGAATTCCTTGGAATAGTTAGCCCTCTACTTGTTTTGGGTTTTTTTTTTTTTTTTTGGTGAGGCAATTGGGGTTAAGTGACTTGCCTAGGGTCACACAGCTAGTAAGTGTCAAGTGTCTGAGGCTAGATTTGAATTCAGGACCTCCTGAATCCAGGGCTGGTGCTCTATCCACTGCTCCACCTAGCTGCCCCTAGCCCTCTACTTGTAATCAAGCTTAGTACATTTATCAAACAACTTGCATTTATGAAATCCTCCCTATTACCTCAAACCAAGCAGAAGCAAAGCCCTGTGAATAGAAAGATGGGAATAAAAAAAAATCCCTTGTATTTGGAGAGACAATATGTACATTTATAAGCATATAAGAATTACATCAAAATGAATATAAAGTAATTGGGTAGGGGGCAGGCAGGTGGGAATACAATCAGGGAAAGTTTCATGTAGTAGGTAAAGCCTGACCTTCTGAGATTTAAAGGAAATGAGAGCCTAAGAGGTAGCAGGCATAGGGGCGGGTGGGGGGGTGTTTGTGGGGGGCAGGCAAAGTAATAGAGACAGGTGTTAACCAGAAAATGGCAACTCAAGAAGACAAGTTTGGGGTGGGGCGTGGGGGCCTTACCACAGGAGATGGGAGGATAGTGACAAGAAAGGGCAAATTTAGTTAGACAGTGAGGACCATGAGAGGAGTAATAGTCAGAAGAGATGAATTGTGAGGGACTTTGAGTGAAAAAGTGAAAAATCTAAGAGTTAGTCATTGACTTTGGAGGCAAAATTCAGTCCTTCTGGCCTTGTGAGGACAGTTGAGGGGTTGAACTTAGAGATTGTTCAATTTAATGCTAAATGAGCAGCACCATGTAACTCAATCAACATTTAAGTACCCATGGCATGCAAGGTAAGTCTTCTTACACCATTGAGAAGTGGTAATTAGATGGTATAGTGGATGGAGTCTGGACTTCAAGTCATGAAGACCTGAATTCGAATGCAGCCTCAGACACCTATTGGCTATATGACTGTAGGCAAGTCACTTAAATGCTTCCTGCCTCAGTTTCCCCACCTGTAAAATGGGAGAATGAATAGGCCCTACCTTTCCATGTTGTTGTGCGATAATATCTGTTAAATTCCTATATAAATGCGAGTATAATAGGAGATAGTGTGTCAAAAGGGTCAAAGGTGAGATCTAGGTTGAAGTCTTTAAGAAAATTTGAAGAAGTCCTGGTAAGTCTTGCTACAACAAATGACACTTCATTTGTGAACGGTAGAGACTGGAGGTATATCCTGGGCCCGGTGGTCAGCTTCCAAGAGTGCACAGAGGTGAGAAATACCAGAGAGAATTCAAAGAACAGCTAGTATTTCAGTTTGGGGAGAATATAGTCAATAGGAAGAGAGAGGAAGCAATGTGAAATGAAGATAGGAGGGTACTTTTAAAAAACATACTAAATATGTTGCTACAGAATAAAAGAAGAGATCATAACATCAACTTAAGAGGGAGGAAGAAGCCCACCTACCTAGAGCAAGCTAACAGTCCTCTCTCCCACGGAGGACTGAGAGTTAAATAGGAGTTGCTATAATTCTGCCCCCCCCCAATGAGATGGAGGGGAAATGCATATTCTCTAAATGTCCAATTTAGCATTTTGAGAAATTACATTAAAGAGAATAAAATTAATAGAGATGTGTACACATCTCTCACTTCATGTCAGAGGGGTGATGGTCTAGAGAGAACAGAATGAGATAATACATTCCCATGGGAAAACCAGGTTGCCCAGTGGGTGGGATTCCAGACTTGGAATCAGGAAGACTCATTGTCTTCTATTCAAATCTGGTTTCAGATGCTTCCTAGCTGTGCAACCAGTTGCAGCATAGAATCAATTTAATTTCTTCATTCTTCACGTCCTCTGTTATCCACTGTGCCACTCAAGGTTATGTTACTTATATAAATGTATACAAGCAGCGAGTGGGCACCATAGTGCACAGACTACCTCAGGGCCAGGAATCAGGAAGATTCAACATCCTGAATTAAAATCTAGCCTCAGACACTAACTATCTGTGTGACCCTGGGCAAGTCACTTAACCCTGTTTGCCTCAGTTTCCTCATTTCTAAAATGAGATGAAGAAGGAAATGGCAAATCACTTCAGTACTTTTTCCAAGAAAACCCCAAATAGGGTCATGAAGAGTTGGAAACAACTGAACAACAAACAATATATTCTCCAACATGGTCAGTATGTTAATGTATTTTGCTACACCATTGCTAGGGGAGGGGCCCTCTATTGAGGGGAGGTATATTGTCAAGTAATTATAAAGACGTCCTCAAAGCATCTTGTTTCCAATGCACCAAAAGAAAACAAGATGTTCCAAAGAAGCATAAACAAATAAAGCAAGTTTGTCACTGTAAACAAAAGGAACAACCACAAAACACAAGTAAAATGCTGCAAAATTGCCAAGGATCAGGAAGTGTGGCTCACAAGATTTGAGAAGCCCACCTGGACCCCACTGCTTTGCAGAGGTAGGGGTTCCATGGGTAAAGAACACTGCAAACACTTTCAGATTTTTCAACTTATTGATCAGTTTGGCTGAATTTTTAAAATTCCCTTGTAGTTTTACCTTTAAAATTAAAATATGTGATATGTAATAGCTCTCTTGGAGGGATGGGAGGAGGGATACTAGGGAAGATTTGGGTGCTTTTTAAACAATGTTAACCAAAAAATCTTTCCAAAAATGTGCTTCTGGAACCAAACACCATACTTCAAACTTGGTCTAACCTGGGAAAAGACAAGACTGTGTATGCATTTTCCTTTGTCCACCTGCCCTCGATGCAGTCCAAGATCGCTTAAGCTTTTTGGCTGCCATATTGAATTCACTTGGTTTCCGGTACAACCAACATTCTATATATCATTTTCACACAAACAAGAAGTTTCCTTGAAAAGTTGACGTGACGGAAAATAGTCCTTAAACTCCAGATTAAAGCATGAGTCAGTCTCACAAAAGAATGCCATTTTAACAGAGTTAAAGACCCATTGAGTTCAATAGCTTGCTATATAGTATAAAGTGAAACACCTCCCTTCCTTTCCATTTGCTTGTGTATTTCCTAACAGTGGTTCTGGGGAGCTCACTGTTTCCCAATTATAAATCAAACAGACAAGTATATTTGGAGATAATCCGGGGTTAAGGTTAATTTATTCATTCCTCTTGCATTTTCTCACATTCATAACCCAGCAGAGCAGATGGGAAATGTCTCTGTATTTAAAAACTAAACAAGTGATGTTTCCAAATGTCTGTGTATTTAAAGTCTTAGTGTTATTTGGGGACTGTTTGTTTTATTTGCAAAATTGCTAGCATACTATCCCATAGGTTGCAAAAAAAATCTCAGAGCAGATCCTTCAAAGAAGAAACACCTTAAGAATTAGTTTTGTTCCCTCTCTCCAACAGCCTCTGTCCTTTACACTTAATCATCGTGGGGTGTCCTTTCTTTGGGAAGCAAGTAGCTCTTGCTCCCTATTACTAGAAATTTGGTTCCAAGTCATGAGGCTGATGTGGGAAGACCTGGGTTTCTTCAAAGACCCTGAAGTTAGGGAGGTGCTATT